>NC_053028.1:340367414-340665651 GCF_003073215.2 Triticum urartu
GGTCTTAATGGTGACAATACTAATTTTAGTATGTTGGTTGAGACCTGAGTTGATTTGTGCTAGTTCTAGGTTGATGAAAAAGTATCCTTCTGATATATCTGTCAAGGTGTTCGCGGTAGTGCCCAAACAATAGATAATGGGCTGTAGTGCTTTCTGTTCTACCTTAGTATGCTATCACTTAGCATGGCAGATTAATCTGCCCTATTTAGGTGTTTAATTACATTCATGGTTGCTTTATGTGTTTGTTGATTATGCAGGTTCCCTGGCTAGGCCTCTGGGTGAGTGCATCATCGGCTCCTGCTGCAGCTGCCCCTGCTACTTCAAAGGTTTGCTCCTACATGTACCTTTGAGAGTTTGAGCACTTGAACTGTTGCTTTATTTGCCCCTTGAAGGCTTTTATTGTTACGTTAATAACTTCTATAGTGGCTGCAGCATGTGCTATAAATCCAGATTGTACTTTAGTTCCAAATTTCTATGCATGCCACCTTGTTGTGATTAGTTAGGTTAGTTTAGTTCCAGATGTCTAAAATATACTTATTGTTCGGGGTTGATTGCAAATTAGTTTTGGTGCCTCAAGTGGAGTAGAGTGTGGAGAGCCAAGAAGCTTTATCTCTTTAAATTCAGTTAATTTCCATACTGAAATTAGGTTGTTGCCTTGATACAGTATTGTACAGTGGCTCTGCCTCTGGAAATTTTATTTGATTGTGAGATGATTGGATTTTGAAATGTAGGCATATGGTACTGAACTATAGTACTGCTGTTGTATATAAATGGGCTGCTGTAGAACTGTTCTTCATCTTTACAGTGCTGTTGTATAGAAATATGATGAATTCTCTGCTCTGATTGTTGCAAAAAAATGGGGTCCTGGGAGACGCTGCTGCTGCTTGAGGCCCTTGAGAGGCCCTTCGTGTCGTGATGAATTTGCAGGTACCCCGAGAGGCCCTTGAGTTTGCCGGAATGTCGATTAACTTCTGTTCCAGCAAATTTGGGTACTCCATATGTCCTATTTTCAGCAAAGGTCATGCTGAAATTTTCCATGAATTTTAGCATTACTTTGCTAAAAATCGGACATATGGGGTACTTGCGACTAATGCATGGGCCAGGGTATCTTAGTACTTAGTTAAGTAGGATCAACTGCCCCGCCATTCTTGCTGCATTAAACCATAGGTGGCAATAGAGCCAACTGATTAGGCCCAACTTAGAATTCTCCTTAGCATCGATAAACCCTAGATGATAAACCCAACATAGGTGGCAACAGAGCCAAGTGATTAGGCCTAACCTAGGGTGCCTCGGCATCGATAAACCCTAAATGATGAAAACTTAACTTAGCATTTAGGGTGCCTCGGCGTCGACAAACCCTAAATGATGAAACCTTGGCTTCTATAGGGTGCCTCGGTGTCGATGAGAACCTAAATGATGTATGCTTAGGCTTTTAGGGTGCCTCGGCGTCGACAAACCCTAAATGATAAAAGCTTAGCTTTTAGGATGCCTCGATGTCGACAAACCCTAAATGATGAGACCATGATCTTGTTCCTTGACAATAACCAACTTTTTGACCAAACTATTTTCATATTTAGAGCGAAACATGGCCCAGAACGATGAGGCCGGCGGTTCGGGCGACAAGCAATTCTGGGAGCTGTCCCAGGAGTTGGAGGAAGAACCTCACCGCTATGAGGACGCCGCGGAAGACACCGATCCTGACTACACAACTCCTAGTGGCATCGGGGATGACACCACTGATGATGGCGCCGCGGATGCCACCACTGATGATGGCGGCGCACACACAGATGGCAGCCAACCGAAGAGGCAACGGAAGGACCGGCGCCCGAACGTGCTCAGCACCGTCAGGGAGGAATTTACTGAAGTGAACTCTGACGGGAATCCAACGGCGCCCAAACACGTAGTCAAGGGGTACTCGGTTCAGCTCGGGTGCATTCTCCGGAGCACCGTCTCGATTAACACCGAGAACCTAAGGCATAAGGACCGAGGGAATTTGCGCAGCCTCCTCTTCACGAAGCTGCATGAACGATACAAGTTCCCCACTGAGTATGCAAACACACGCCTCTCAGGGAATAAGTGAACGGTGCCGCCCTCACGAGGATGAGCATGGCCCTGTCTACTTGGAAAAGCACGGTGAAGGCAATGATTGAAAAAGGTGATAGTTATGAGAAGATCAAGGCGAAATATCCTTTGATGAGCGAAGATGACTACAAGGAGTTCAAGATCAAGTGCGAGAGCCCCGCAACCTCCGAATCAAGTCAGTGGGGGAAAGAAATGCGGCAGTTGAACTTAGGGGTCCACCAACTCGGTCGCGGCGGTTACAGAGTGGCGGAGCCTATATGGGACAAGGAGGACGTGGAGCGTGCCGAGCAAGGCCTACCGCCCCGCTTCGAGAAATACCGTGACAAGCAGACCAGGAACTTTCTCAGGGCCCGGTACAAGGAGGACCCGACAACAAAGGAGCTTACCACGGATCCGAAGACCAAGGCGCTTGAGCTTGTTCTGGTAAGGAATACACCCCCGCGTAATTAGCTCCATATGGTTGCATTCTAATTAATCCCCAATATTTCTAAATGGTTCACGTTCCTTCCGCAGGACAAAGAAAGCAGTAGCGCGGGGTCGTCTCAGAGCTCCCCTTTCGACACCCCTTTGAATAGGGCGTTGAACGTAATGAAAAACAAGGATAAGCTCAGTAAGCCGACGTCAGCTGGTCGTGTGGCCGGCAAAGGCTTGTCCACAAAATGGTCGTCATACTATACTGCTGGTGGGCGAAAGGAGAAAAAGACCAGCTCGGAAAGCCAGTCGCGCGAGGTTGAAGCACTCAAGGCACAAGTGGCGCGGATTCTGGAGCTTGTCCAAGAGCAAGTGGAACAACAACTGGGAACAAAGCTCAACTCCATGGTGCCTACGTTGATTCATGGGCTGACGACGTGGATTGCGGGCGGCCAACAGGGGCCTCCTCCGGTTCCCAGCTTCACAGCCAGCAACTCGCACAGCGCGCAGGCGGTATTCGTGTCTCCGACGGCGACATTGGTGTCTCCGGCGGAGACGGTATTCGTGTCTCCGGCGCCGGCACGAGCATTGGAGCTTAATGCACCCGGGTGTACGCCGGCCGGCACCTCGCCATCAAGCGCCCCCTTCGTCAATTGCACGCCCGCCGTTGGCTGTGCCTCGACATTAGCCGAGCTCGACGGCATCACGGTAACTAAGCCTCTCGGCCGATGACTTCATCTCCTTGCCTTTGACTGGGCATCCCTGACGCCCTACATGTTTTCGCAGGGCGCCGCCGACGTTCCTTGCACTCTCCTGCACTTCGTGGGCGACGAGTTGGTCGATGTCGCCAAGGGCAGAATCGTTCAACCGGGCAACCCCGTGTTCCACCGTAATCCGATGCCACCCACAGTGTATAGGGTTGAAGTGGTTCAGGTGCTGCCAGGCTGCGACGAGCTGTTACCTCCGATTCAACCCGCTGGGGCCGACGAAGAAGATGAGATGACCCTCAGCACCTGCGTAAGCTGTCCCCTGCTTTGGCCGAAGAGCCAGATTCGTTTGGGGGTGGGGGACACCACCCCACAGACAAGACCGCCAGTCGTGCCGGCGCCAAGCCATGGCAAGAACACCGCAACGCTACCGGACATGCCGGACATCCCTATGGCATAGGATCCGGACATGCATATGGCACAGGATCCGTACGACGATGACAATGACGATGGTACATTTACCAAGGTCGATAAGTACTTTGCCGAACATGGGTACGGTGACGAGTTCTGCGGGCCTCCTTCTCAAGAACCCAACCAAGACGACCGCAATCTAGCTGGTACGGCGGAGAAACCCAGTTGCAACAGGCGTCGTCTGGCGTTTAGTTCTCAGGAGACGCCTCCAGCTGCCGCCTTCACCGAGCCTCAAATAGCTGAGGTGCCAAATATTATCAGCGCCAACACACTCAAGAAGGCGGTCTGTGAGCAGAACTCGGTCCCATTACAGCAGATCAAGAAGAAGAGCCAGAAACGGAAGACTAAAAGGGGCGCCGGTGTGAGCCAGCCGGCACCGAGTATGATCCGTGCTCAGGACGGGCCACCTTCACCTAAGGATATCTCGAGGAGGGTGCATGTGGCGGGTAGGGCGATGCTACGGACAGATATGCTCAATGGTGCAACCGGTGCTATGTGGAGTCTGCACGACAGTGTTCTTTCTTTGGAGAAGCGGCATCTCAGAGAGAATGATGTGGCATACCCGGTTTTCGTGGCCAAGGTGACAGAGGGCAAGGGCTTTGTGGATGGCGACATCGGGGGTACGATCGTCCTGTAGTTTGATGACATCTTTGCTATGTTTAACCTTCATCCGTTGCACTACACCTTCATTCGGCTGTTTTCGCTGAGTATGGAGATACGGATCATTAGAGACAAGACCCCGGACATCGTGATAGTCGACCCCTTCTACATGCGTGCCAAGCTCTTGAGCAGCGCTGGGGACCGCCAAGTCACGAGTTCACACCTCGAAGACGTCATTCTGGCAAACTCAGATAAGGATAACTTCCTTGTGGCTTACTTTCCCGAGTAAGTCATCCCTTAACCGCCCCGTAACATATGATTTCTTAGATTTTGATCGTTCTTTTTTTTCTAACATTTCGTGTTCTGTGTAGTGACACACATTGCACACTCATCCTCTTAAGCCCGAAATATTCCATGTCCACGTATTTCGACCCGAACCATGACTCCAAGATAGACTACACAAATATCAAGAAAGTTCTTGATGATGTTCTCCCCGGCTACGCCAAATCTGGAGGCACCTTCACCAGGGCAGTTCATAAGTACGGCAAGCACGTGTTCTCCCACAATACGATGTTCTGCTGCGTCAAGCATCCGCCTGGCGGTCAGAAGGATGCCTACTACGCCCTCCATCACATGCGGGCGATCGTAAGGGACCTTCATCACCTTCTGCTACCAGATAATCTCAAATATTGGGCCACGAGCTTGTCGGCAATCTAGGACGCGGACATCAGACAAGAATTCTTTCGCATCCAGTCAGAGTTTGCGGACATCATCCATCAAGATGTCCTTCATACCTCGGGGCAGTTCTTCCTCAGATATCAACCATCCAACAGTGAGACAGACGGAACGCTACAAATGCAGGCTGACAACGCCCGCGATTTCATGACCATCACGACAGACGGCGGCTTCATCCACGCTCCTGTCCCATGAGTCGAGTCGAAAGTAGTGATGTGTAGTTTTGAAACATTGATTGGCTCATGTTGTAATTAAACTTTAATGAATTGTATGTCTCTTTGGTTTGGACAGTCGTTCAACTTAGATGTAATCGATGCTATTTATTAGTAGGACCATGAATCGTGCTATTAATGTCTTGCTTTTCTCTTTCGGTCCTTTTGTTGCATACTAATATATTGCTTATGTATGTATTGTCTGTTGTTTGGCTTGTGCATAGAGATGCCGCCGTATGTCGTGTACAAGGGTAAGGTTCCCGGAGTCTACGACAACTGGGAGGAGTGTCGGAGACAGGTTCACCGTTTCAGTGGTAACAGTTACAAAGAGTACACCACTAGGGCGGAGGCGGAATCTAGATACACCCGCTATCTAGCGGGAGAGAGGAGGGAGCGTTGGAGGAACCGGATGAAGACCAGTTTCATCGCGATGATGCTCATCGTGATGACCGCAGCTCTCTTCTATGTGATGGTAGTTTAGATGATCGACATCGACTTGTAATGTGAAGACAAACTCGATACTCGCGGTCTCGAGACTTGTAATGTTTTATCTTTGTTCGGTCTTTTGAATTTGGAGACTAATATGATGAATTGTATTCGGAGACTAATCTTCTATTGTATTCGATGAATCTGTTGTTGCTGTGTGCTGCTGTCTATATTCTGTCAAATAATATATTTTGTAACCCGTGCAAAAATCAGAAAAGTAAAAAAAACCTAATATTCATACTAATGGCGCATCACTACAGAGTGCGCCATTAGTATGCTAAAGTATACTAATGGCGCATCACCCAACAGTGCGCCATTAGTATGCCAAAGCACATGGTTAAATATGCCCCCCTGGGAGGCATACTAATGGCGCATGGTGTTCTATACTAATGGCGCATTGCGTGGTGCGCCATTAGTATACCAAATACTAATGGCGCACCGGTGGTGCGACATTAGTAAGAAATACTAGTGGTGTGATACTAATGGCGCACCAGTAGTGCGCCATTAGTAGGCAAAACTGGTGCGCCATTAGTAGCCCTTTTCCTAGTAGTGACATCATCCGCTACACCACCAATGACTTACGCAACCTAACCCATTTTGTTCCCCATAGCATTAGTGGTTGTTTGAGTTGTGATTTGAGTCTCCTAAGGTGTTTCGGCTACTTAGGGACCATTGCTTCGTCATCAACCACCACCACCACTACCTCATAGGCTTAACCGCCATACACATCCACCACCCAACATAACCAAATTTTGTTTGACCTTGTTTGAGTTGTGTGTTGTGTCTCCTAAGGTGTTTAGGCTACTTAGGGACGGTGACCTCAACTTCGACATCGTGTATAGTACACCACCTTACCCTCCATTTCCGCATTGCCTACTCACAAAACCCATCATTGCATTTCCGCAATCCCATTGAGCTTCTGCAACCACCACCGCATTCCTGCTACCACCATTTGACATTTGAGATTTTGAGTTCGCGGTTTTTTCCATTTCCTAAGGTGTTTCAGCTACTTAGGGACGATTATCCATCATCTTGGTATATCCATCAAGATCACTGCCACTCATCATCGCCAAGGACGGTAACCTCCATATCATCTCGGTATCGTGGTATCCCTCCATTGTATATTCGCTTGCCATTGCATTGTTAACCCCAAGCCCATTTTGCGTCACTTGCCTATCAAGACTAGCCATTTGAGTATTGCCGGCAATGTTACTTGTGCACATTAGTGATCTACGCCATACATTGCATACATACCATACCATATCGGTACCATCTTGGTATCATATCATCCTTTGTGCCACATGTTTGTTCCCGCATATATACAATTGCTATCTTGGTTTGTGCATTGTGCAAAAGTGGCCATAAAAAGAAAAATAATAATAAGCTTTTAAGCAAAAGAGAAAGAGCAAAGAAGCTTGTAAGGAATAGCCATAGCATCATAATACATTGCATATAAGATTGTCATATACGATCATCTTGGATCATACCACTGGAACATCATACATAGCATACTTGGGATAGCAAGTTGATACATTTTGCATCTTATAGGTTGTGCACAAGTGTCGTATCCGCCTATAGAGCAATTGTGCTAGCGTCTCTCTTGAGTTGTGCAACACGAGTGTTTTCTGTGGATTCCACATTTTGTGATCATTCATTGGTTGCAAGACCCCATTTATCTATCCGTGTGTGTGTTTCTGTGTACCACATATTTCTATTGGTCTACTTGTTTTACTTGCGAATTTGTGAATCTCTTTCAACTTTATTGACTCTTGCTAACATTTTGCATCAAATTTTTGTGCCATTATCCTCACCGAGCTCCACCATAAGCCTTACATGTGTAGGTGTGAGAAATCGACAAGATCGGTACTGATTGTGCTATTTCCTTGTTACATCATTGAGTGATCATTGATCCATCTTCAACATCGGTCAAGTTACATTTGGTATAGTTCTTCTCTTTCTCGCACTCATATTTGCTCGAGTCTTGTGATGGACAGGCAAGGCATTTCATCTTCGGTCTACAACAACAACGACGAGTTCGATGCCACGAACAACTCCACCGACGCCAAGATGCAAGCTCAAATGGAGGAGATCAACGCCCTCATCAAGTCCTACAAGCGATCTTCCTCATCTTCGAGAAGACGCTCAAGAGCACATGTCTCCGAGCTACCATCTCCAGCAAAATAACATCGGCATCGACACCATCACCAACAAGGACGTGAAGGTCAAGAGCTCAACACCAACAACCGCTCAACGACTTCACCATCTCCCTTGGCATCTTCGCCAAGCGACTTCAAGGCATCTTCGCCTACGGACATACGGCATCTTCGCCCACAAGCACCTCAAGAGAAGCCCCCCAAGCTCAAGTCCACGACTTCCATGAGCTACGACGACCCTGACATCGACCATGCGATTCCTTTCTATGGGACTCAAGAACCCGAGGAGTATCTCGAGTGGGAGCATTTGATGGATGACTACCTCAAGCTACATCAAGTTCCTCCCGAAGATCAAGTGAAGTGCAGCACAAGGAACTTCCATGAATACGCGTCCACATGGTGGCTTCACACACCTTCGAAGACCTACAACATGAGTTGGCCCAAGACGAAGAGAGCTTTGCGGCGCGAGTTCGTGCCTCCAACCTATATGGAACAACTTCTACGCCAATTGGAGAACACCACCCAAGGATCCAAGTCCATCGATGAGTACTTCAAGGAGATGAAGAAAGCCTTGCGACAAGCCAGCGTGGACGACCCCATTTTGATGAAGTTCCACTTCATGATGGGATTGCACAACGACATCTCCAAGACGATCTTCCTCGAGAACTACAAGTCCCTTGACGACAACTCAATTTTGCTCTCAAGGCGGAACAAGAACTCATGAAGGCCAAGGCTTCTTGACCCCAAGCACACTTCTCTAAGACCAAGCTCCAAGACGACGAGCATGAGGCTAGTACCACCATGATGTCCAAGCCCGACGAGCTCCAAGACGATGCTCCCAAGTTCGACTTCACCGCCATACCTCTTTGTGGCATTGACGATGCCGAGTCTACCATGACTCTTTTTTCAAGACGGTGTGGCGACGAGTACGACTACGGAGACCCTCAAGGACCAAGCTTTGGAGGCATGTGACTTGGTGACGAGCACGAAGGATGCTCCCATCTTAGAAGGAGAGAATGATGATGTGCCATCTTCGGCCTTCATCCACGGCGACGACAACTATATGGTTGAGCATGGGATTTTCCCTTCGACCACGGCGACATATGATGACTTGAGTGACTTTAGCCACCATATTGAGAACGAGGGTGACTTCACCACTAGCCCCATATATGATGTGTTGCCACAATTCCCATGCAAGGAGAGCCACAACCCCCACCACTTGAGTGAGATGAGTGACTCCACCATACGTGAGATTGAGTGCACCTACCTTGCGGGAGTGAGTGAACCACCACATAGAGAGAGTGAGATAGTTGATAGGTCATGTGAGGCCACTTTCAACACTAACGACTTGACCTCTACCTCTATTGTGTCTTCTCATTTGGTTCTAGGCCCCATCTATGATGACATGCCGATTCGCGATGACTTCGTCCTCCCTTTGGACAAGACGATGGCCATGGTGGAATATGATGCACCCCCACATGGTTCCATAGAAATGAAGATGACCACCATTTGGTCTTTCCCACCTCACCACCACTAGAGTGGAATGAACAAGGCAACATAGGTGAAGGTGATGCTCTAGTGCCACTAGTGGACATTCTTGACATTGATTTCTTGCATGATGTTGATCAACCTATTACCATGCTTCATGCTAGTGCGCCTTCCCCATGCGATGATTTACCCATTTATGATGAGTATGATGATTTCCATGTGGAGTCTATTAGTTGTGATGCCATGTTACATAGGATTTCTTGTGCTAATTCTCTTGGTCACATCATGTTTGACAATCAGCTTGACTTGTCATATGATATGCATGAGATCAATCATATGTCATATTTGCAATCTCATCTTAGTGACTATGCATATGCCATTAAAATAAACCCAATTTGCACATATGGCATAGATGACAAGCCCATGGTTATTGGCATTTGTTTTTCTTGTGATGATATTGCTATGCTCCCTTTGCATCATTTATCTCATATGCCATGCCATGACCACCTAGCTTCGGATATGCATTGCTTTGGATGTTGTCCATTTTCTCCATATGATGTTTCCAACATAGCTCATGAGGAGACCCCCATAGTTTCCTCATACATTTTAGGAGATTCTGATTCATCCCATTCATTGCATGATCCCAATACTTGTGTGCACAATATGCTCCCCATGAATAAAAATGCTACTGTTGTGCCTTATAGTTGTATGCTCAATTTGCATCCTGATCGTGTTATACACAATAACTATTCTTTCATGATGGATGACATGTTGTTATACCATGCATCAAATTTCTTTGAGTGATGCTTATCTTGTGCTAACTCTCACGTGCACATACACATCATGATGGATGATGTGTACATTTACCACACACAAAATCTCTTTCGTTTGTGTCTCTTTTGTGTAGGTAGCCATGAATTCTTGTCAACCTCGCAATCCCACGAGTTGAAAAAACGAGCTCTAGAGAGCAATGATGACTTGGGATCCCATGGCGTGTCTTTCCCACCGCTCTCTTCGCGCAAAGACTTCGCGCATTTCTTCTACATGGACCTCACTTGGCTATGGGTTGTTGTCCATTATATATCTTTTGCCCGTCTTTCCATGTTCACTTTGCTTGATATGCTCATTCCTATGCTTTTGCCATGCATTTGTGACCCATGCTTTGCATTACACATGATGATTGATTCTCATACTTGTATGTGTATTTGCAAGCTTGGTGGAGATATTGCTTGTTATTGCCATGTTTGCTTTGTGCCCCATTCCTATGATGATACTTTCATATTGCTTTGTGTTCGTGCTTGCGATGTGTCATGTGCATTGCCTATGCCTATTATTTGCTCTCATGACATGATTGCCATGATTTACTCTAGTATGTTGCATCTTCACACTACTAGCTTGCACGAGTTGATTACTATGTTTTCTAGCCTTGTTGCGTCACCGATGACTCAAACTTGCTCGCTTCATGGAGTTGATGACAACCATCTACATGCTTTGCACGACATGATTGTTATTGCTTCTTGTCATATATCTCCATGTGTTGCCTCTCTCATGTTAGACAATTTGCCATGTATTGAGTGCAACAATGATTCTAATCTTGCTCATGAGATTGCCCCCATAGCATTCTCACCTATATTTGGAGATTTTGACATATTTTTTGTGAAGCATGCTTGTCTTCCTTCTTTGCAACATATACCTCACGCCATGAATATTGCCATTGTTGCATCATATTGTTCATGAACTTGTGCTTCTAATGGTTATGTGCAAGAGAAGAGAACCATCATGATGGATGATGTGTTTATCTACCATGTGCATACGTTCTTTGTTTTGTTGTGTGCATGTGTAGGATACTTGGACCTTGTGTCAAATTCCACGTCACGCGAGTTGACAATCCGAGCTCTTGAGAGCAAACCGCCTTCTACCACGATGATTCTACATTGCACTTTCTTGTACTTCGGCATTGTGAAGGACGCACAAGGACATGCTTTCAAGGTGATATCCTTCTCTTTTGAGAACCCCCAAACCATGAGCATGGATATTATAGATCATACTACTTGTGTTGCTTTCCCCATGAGACTTATTATTCATCTTGTACCACTTGATTGCACACTTGTTAGAGATCTTGCTTTGACTTGTCATTTTCACCATTCCATGCATCATGATATATATGCCTTGTGTGTTGCATCCAATTCTTGGATTACTTGCTCCTCCCATATGTTTGGTTGCAACAATGTCATCACTACACATATTCCATCTCCCATTGATTGCTACATGCTTGCCTTGATTGCCTCACACATGATGAACAATTGCTCTTTCTATTGTGTTGAGTGCCACACGATATTCACTACACCCAATGCACATATTTGTGTTGATTCCTATGCCTACCATAGACCTTTCATTGAGCAATTTGTGAATGCTTGCTATGAACTTGAGGTAGATGCTTCTTCTCTTTTCACACATATTTGCATCACTACCTCACATTTACATGCTTGTCCACATGATATCTTTGCTTGTGCTCAATTTATGTGCTTATATGCCATGTCACAATCCTTTATCAAACCATATGCTTTGCATGATGACGACACTTTTTTGGTGTACACCTCTTGAATGCTTAGTTTTGCACTAACGCTAACCACATTTGTTTTTCCAAGTGTTTGTTGTCTTTGATCCTTTTGAAGGAATCCCAAGATGGTGCGACATTGGAGAGTGCCCATTTCGAGCTTCAAGATGATGAGAACTTGGTGATCGACCACTCCTACACGGCGACACCATCTCTTTCCCATGGTGATTTGGATTCCGATCCGAGGTCGGATCTTTCCCAAGGGAGGGGAGATGATGTGGAGCATCCTACGGACATCACCATGTCAAGAGTCTGTTTGGTGAGTGACACGTGCGACATCTACTTCACATACACAAAGGTGAATCATCTCCTTTACACGTGCTCACATGACCCCTTCGAGGATGGTATACTACGTGACACTCCACTCGTGTGCATGCATAGGTATTGTCGAAATGGTACGGATGACGAGGAGGAGTGTGAGCGCAAGTGTACAACTACACCATCCGCGAGGGAAGCATGGAAGAGAAGACGGAAGAAGCAGAGCTGCTACAAGCTACAGCCACCGGACATCCGGACGCCACCGGACATCCGGTACCTGACGCAGCCCAGACGGCCAAAAGAACTATAGGCGACGATGCTAAAGCGGCCGGACGTCCGACGAATACCGGACATGGGATGAGTCCCAGCGCCTGGACGACCAACGCCGACCAGATGACCGGTGCCACTACACCCGAGAAGAATCAACTCACATCCGACGCGCGCCGGACGTCCGGACCGTCCTGAGCCACCGGATGTCCGACCCCCACCGGTCGTCCGGTACCTACGTGTGCGCAGCCGCGGGCCTTTGGCCTTGTACCCCTCTCCCACTTACCCCTTCATGGCTAATACTATAAATAGACCACCTCCACCTCCTTTCTAGGGTTAGCGTTGTGTTAGCTCATTTGTGTGATAGAGCTTCGCTCATCCATATCGGATCTACTCCTTGAGAGAGACCGCGGCTCCTCTTCGGAGAAGATCCACCTTGGATTCAAGACCCCTTTATGGTAAGATCCCCTGGTGGATTCAAGACCTCCTCACGGAGAAGAACTAGCTACCCTTTGTATCGTCCTTTATTGACTTTGGATATTGTATCTCCTCTCGTGTTTCGAGGATCTAGCACATGTGTGACTTAATCTTGTTGGTTTGAGTGTTTCTCTTTGTGCCCCTTTGTGATTTCCTCTCGTGTTTCCCCTCGTGTTCTTCGTGTTAATCGCGGGATCCGCTCCTTTCGTGAAAGATCAGCCATCTAGGGTTCCACCCTACATCATCTTTGCTCGGGTTGCTTTAGAGTGAGATTACCCCGTTGGGCCCTGGCATCTTGAGTTTCACATACCCGTAATGTGGTATGGCCTGAAATCTCGAGAATGCCTCGCATCCTAGTAGGGTGTTGTACCCGTTGTGGAAGGGCACAATGTGAAATAGAAGGGTTCATATCTGTAGTTATCGGGTGAGCTGAATACAACGTCTAGGGTTATGCATCCCGAGAAGCGTGCCTCCCTACCGGGTATTATACCTTGGAATGTGGTATGACTGTTTTTGATGCGAGCCCTGCTGAACTGCATCTTATCTAGAGTATCCTCGTAAATGAGGTTGAGGCCGCTGCCACCGTCCATCGGCACTTTAGTCAGCCAAAAACAACCGAAAATGGGGTCGAGGACTAGTGCGGCCGGTGTGTGGTTGTTATGGGGGCTTGCTCGTCCTTCTCGTCGCTGGTGATAGGTATGGCTACCCATGGCTGTGTGGCCATCACTTGATATATCTGGCTTAGCTCTCAAAGAGCCTTTTTCCTTTTATTGTTTGAGGCGAACGTCTCGTAGACCGTAAGGACATTGTGGTTCTATGGTGAAGTGATACGTCTCCAACGTATCTATAATTTTTGACTGTTCCATGCTATTATATTATCTGTTTTGGATGTTTATATGCATTAATATGCTATTTTATATTATTTTTGGGACTAACCTATTAACCTAGAGCCCAGTGCCAGTTTTTGTTTTTTCCTTGTTTTATAGTTTGGCAGAAAAAGAATACCAAACGGAGTCCAAATGGAATAAAACTTTCTCCATGATTTTTCTTGGACCAGAAGACACCCAGGAGACTTGGAGTACATGTCAGAGGAGCCTCGAGGTGGCCACAAGGGTAGAGGGCAGGCCCCCCGACCTTGTGAGCCCCTCGTAGCTCCCCTGACCTAATTCTTTCGCCTACATATACTCTTATACCCCAAAAACATCCAAGGGAGCCATGAATCCACTTTTCCACCACCGCAACCTTCTGTACCCGTGAGATCCCATCTTGGGGCCTTTTCCGACATCCCGTCGAAGGGGGAATCGATCACAGAGGGCTTCTACTTCAACACCATTTCCTCTCCAATGAAGCGTGAGTAGTTTACTTCAGACCTACGGGTCCATAGCTACTGGCTAGATGGCTTCTTATCTCTCTATGATTCTCAATACAAAGTTCTCCTCGATGTTCTTGGAGATCTATTCGATGTAATACTCTTTTGCGGTGTGTTTGCCGAGATCAGATGAATTGTGGATTTATGATCAACTTATCTATGAATATTATTTGAATCTCCTCTGAATTCTTATATGCATGATTTGATATATTTGCAAGTCTCTTCGAACTATCGATTTGGTTTGGCCAAATAGATTGGTTTTTCTTGCAATGGGAGAAGTTCTTAGCTTTGGGTTCCATCTTGCAGTGTCCTTTGCCAGTGACAGTAGGGAAAGCAAGGCACGTATTGTATTGTTGCCATCGAGGATAACAAGATGGGTTTTTCATCAAATTGTTGCAGTTAATCCTGCTACATCATGTCATCTTGCTTAATGCATTACTTTGTTCTTATGAACTTAATACTCTAGATGCAGGCAGGAGTCGGTCAATGTGTGGAGTAATAGTAGTAGATGCAGAATCATTTCAATCTACTTGACACGGATGTGATGCCTGTATTCATGATCATTGCCTTAGATATTGTCATAACTTTGCGCTTTTCTATCAATTGTTCGGTAGTAATTTGTTCACCCACCGTAGTAATTTCTATCTTGAGAGAAGCCACTGGTGAAACCTATGGCCCCTGGGTCTATTTTCCATCATATCAGTTTCTAATCTACAATTCTATTTTACTATTTACTTTCCTTTGCAATATTTACTTTCCATTCAATAAACCAAAAATATTACTTTTCCGTTTATCTAGCTCTATCAGATGTCACTTTGCGAATAACTGTGAAGGGATTGACAACCCCTTTGTCATGTTGGTTGCAAGTTGGTGTTTGTTTGTGCAGGTAAACGGTGTCTTGTTGCGTAGTATCCTACTAGATTTATACCTTGGTTCTCAAAACTAAGGGAAATTCTGGAAGAAAGATCCATGTCAGGGGGCCCACACCCTGTCCACGAGGGTGGGGGCGCGCCCTACCCCCCCCAGGGCATGCCCCCTGCCTCATGGGCCCCATGATGCTCCACTGACGTCCACCTTGACTCCATATATTCACTTTCGGGGAGAAAAAATCAGAGAGAAGGATTCATCATGCTTTACGATACAGAGCCGCCGCCAAGCCCTAAACTCTCTCGGGAGGGATAATCTGGAATCCGTTCGGGGCTCCGGAGAAGGGAATCCGTCGCCATCGTCATCATCAACCTTCCTCCAGCACCAATTTCATGATGTCACCGCCGTGTGTGAGTAATTCCATCGTAGGCTTGCTGGACGGTGATGGGTAGGATGAGATTTATCATGTAATTGAGTTAGTTTTGTTAGGGTTTGATCCCTAGTATCCACTATGTTCTGAGATTGATGTTGCTATGACTTTGCTATGCTTAATGCTTGTCACTAGGGCCCGAGTCCCATGATTTCAGATCTGAACCTATTATGTTTTCATCAATATACGAGAGTTCTTGATCCTATCTTGCAAGTCTATAGTCACCTATTATGTGTTATGATCTATTAACCCCGAAGTGACAATAATCGGGATACTTACCGGTGATGACCGTAGTTTGAGGAGTTCATGTATTCACTATGTGTTAATGCTTTGGTCCGTTACTCTATTAAAAGGAGGCCTTAATATCCCTTAGTTTCCAATAGGACCCCGCTGCCACGGGAGGGTAGGACAAAAGATGTCATGCAAGTTCTTTTCCATAAGCACGTATGACTATATTCGGAATACATGATAGATCGCATCCGACATAATTCTCCATCACCGATCCAATGCCTATGAGATTTCCATATATTGTTCTTCGCTTATTTACTTTTCCGTTGCTACTGTTACAATCACTGCAAAACCCAAAAATATTACTTTTGCTACTGTTACCTTTTGCTACCGTTACCACTACTATCATATTACTTTGCTACTAAATACCTTGCTGCAGATACTAAGTTTCCAGGTGTGTTTGAATTGACAACTCAGCTGCTAATGCATGAGAATATTCTTTGGCTCCCCTTGTGTCGAATCAATAAATTTGGGTTGAATAGTCTACCCTCGAAAACTATTGCGATCCCCTATACTTGTGGGTTATCAAGAACATTTTCTGGCGCCGTTGCCGAGGAGCATAGCTCTATTCTTTGAGTCACTTGGGATTTATATCTGGTTATCATTATGAAGAACTTGAAAGATCAAAGAACCAAGATCTTTCCCACAACTACGAGGGGAGGTAAGGAACTTCCATCTAGCTCTGCACTAGATTCACCTTCTGTTTTGAGTAATCTTGTGACACCTACACCTACTATTCATTCTGATATGTCGGATGTTATTGATGATGCCACTTGTACTATGCATGGTACTTATGATGAAACTACTTCTATGCTTGATACTACTGTGCCACTTGGTGAATTTCTCGATGAACAACTTGCTAGGGCTACATAGAATGAAATTATTGAAACTGATAATATTGATGAAAGTGATGATGAAGATTCTCCCCCTAGATATGAATTGCGTGTTGTTCCTGAGGGTTATGTTATGGATGAAGAAACTCCTAGAGACTTTCTTGCTTGCAATGATAGAAGTGATCTTAAGAAATTATTAGCTAAGCTTAAAGAAAAAACTCTGAATGCTAGAATGAAATATGATCCTGCTTATGCTACTTCACCTATCTTTATTACTGATAAGGATTATGATTTCTCTGTTGATCTTGAGTTAATTACTTTGGTTGAATCTGATCCTTTTTATGGCTATGAATCTGAAACTATTGTGGCACATCTTACTAAATTAAATGATATAGCTACCCTATTCACTAATGATGAGAAAACTTGCTACTATTATATCCTTAAATTATTTCTGTTCTCATTACAGTGTGATGCTAAGATATGGTTTAATTCTCTTGATCCTGGTTGTGTGCGTAGTCCCCAGGATATGATTTATTACTTCTCTGCTAAATATTTCCCCGCTCATAAGAAACAAGCTACTTTAAGGGAAATATATAATTTTGTGCAAGTTGAAGAAGAGAGTCTCCCACAAGCTTGGGGAGGCTTCTCCAATTACTTAATGCTTTGCCTGATCATCCTCTCAAGAAAAATGAATACTTGATATCTTTTATAATGGACTAACCGATGCTTCCAGAGATTACCTGGATAGTTGTGCTGGTTGTGTTTTCAGGGAAAGAACAGTTGATCAAGCTGAAATTCTATTGACTAATATGTTGACCAATGAAAATAATTGGACACTTCCTGAACCAACTCCTAAGCCAACTCCGAAGAAAAGGGGTATTCTATTTCTCAGTCCTGAAGATATGCAAGAGGCAAAGGAATCTATGAAAGAAAAAGGTATAAAAGCTGAAGATGTTAAGAATTTACCACCTATTGAAGAAATACATGGTCTTAATTGATCACCTATTGAAGAAACACATGGTCTCGATAACCCGACACAGGTAGTAAAGGTAAATTCTCTTTATAGATATGATAAAGCTGAAATCCCTCCTACTAAGTTTGCTAGCCAATGCTTGGATGAAGTTGATAACTTTACGGTTAAGCAAGAAGATTTTAATGCATATGTTGGCAGACAATTGAAACATAATACTTATATGATTGAACACTTGAGTAATTATATGGCTAGTGTTAAAGGTGAACTTAAACTTATTAGTAAACATGCTTCTATGGTTACCACTCAAGTAGAACAAGTACTTAAATCTTAGAATGATTTGCTCAATGAATTAAATAATAAGAATAATGACTTTGCTATTAGAGTTGCAACTAGAGGAGGTAAAGTGACTCAGGAACCTTTGTATCCTGAGGGCCATCCTATGAGAATTCAGCAAGATTCTCAGAGAATTAATATAGATGCGCCTAGTCCTTCTAAGAGGAAGAAAAAGAAAAATGATAGGACTTTGCATGCTTCTAGTGAACCTGTTGTAGACACACCTGAGAATTCCAATGATATTTCTATTTCTGATGCTGAAACACAATCTGGTAATGTTAATAATCGATGCTCAACCTAGCAATAATAATGATGTAGAAATTGAACCTGTTGGTGTTCTTGATAACCCACAATCAAAGAATCAACGTTATGATAAGAGAGACTTTGTTGTTAGGAAGCACGATAAAGAAAGAGAACCATGGGTTCAGAAAACCCATGCCTTTTCCTCCTAAACCATCCAAAAAAATGGATGATGAGGATTTTGAGCACTTTGCTGAAATGATTAGACCTATCTTTCTGCGTATGCGTTTGACTGATATGCTTAAAATGAATCCTTATGCTAAATATATGAAAGAAATTGTTACTAATAAAAGAAAAATACCGGAAGCTGAGAAACTTTAACGGTGGAAAGAAATTGTTACTAATAAAAGAAAAATCCGGCATAATTCTCCATCCGGCATAATTCTCCATCACCGATCCAATGCCTACGAGCTTTCCATATATTGTGCTTCACTTATTTACTTTTGCATTGCTACTGTTACAATCACTAAAAAACCCAAAAATATTACTTTTGCTATTGTTACCTTTTGCTACCGTTACCACTACTATCATATTACTTTGCTACTAAATACCTTGCTGCAGATACTAAGTTTCCAGGTGTGGTTGAATTGACAACTCAGCTGCTAATACTTGAGAATATTCTTTGGCTCCCCTTGTGTCGAATCAATAAATTTGGGTTGAATACTCTCCCCTCGAAAACTGTTGCGATCCCCTATACTTGTGGGTTATCAATGGTCTCTTGTTTTGTAGGAATTCAAAAGTGAAATATTAGATCACAACGAGATAAATGGGATATTAATTGATGTCTTGCTCCTGGAAGAGGAACAAGATTATGAAGGAGAGGGATATGTATCCCTTATGGCATGATTTTGGCTTTGGACTAAGCCACTACATGTACCATTGAGGATTCCGAATCCCGATCTATCGGCTTATGAGAACCATTTTTTAAACTGGGGGTAAGGGAGAAAGGGACTTTGATTTATTTGAGTCTACGAAATCATTGCATCCGAGCATGCTTCAGGGAATATCTTCATCACTTCAACCTAGCAGAGAGAAGAAACCAGGAATGAAGATGTACCCAAAAAACAAGGAATGGGCGAAGCATCAAAAAATTGTTGGGGATTTACGCAGGTTGGCCTAAAAGTATCAAGTATTTTATTTTTCAGTTTGGTTTCATTTTTCTATCAAGATTTTTCTATTTTTCCTAGCCATATGAGCGGGCATACAACCGCAAGCAGTCGTACGCTATGTCATTGTTCGTTCTAAAGCGCACGATGCATGATCAATAACTCAAAAGACCACCCATGCAAGCACTTAAGCTAGCCTATAAGGCCATCATTCATTTGGTAATTCAAGCACAAGCACCCCTTCACACTTAAAAGAAAGGGAGTTCTTTCATGGGGGTACGAGAAATCGTGCAAGCACTCATGCGAGAAGAGGTGGTTGTGGGCTTCGCCATTGTTTGATCTATATCTGGAGGATTCGACCGAGGGGAGTCATACGAGCACTCATGCGACCACATGTGCTTGTATGGAACACCATCGACTGTGATCTCCTACTGATCCTTAACAAAGTTTTCTTGGTTTTGTCTGGTTTGTTTTCGATTCTTTTAACTTCCTTATCGCATGATTACCTGCCACCCTAATCTATTATATACAATTCTTTTGCTTCCTTATCCTTCAAATCTACGAACCAATCTAGCCCAACTCTTTTTGAGTTTTGAAGTGCAGGAAGTGATAGCTCAATCATGGGACGAGAGGCAAACCTTCGCTCAAGAGGAGGAGGGTCTAGAGCTCGAAGGTGATGTCTCTCCGGCAAGCAAGAGGGAGAGGACCCGACATGTTCGTGAACGGACCTCCTCCTCCAAGGAGACAGAGGAGGAACCCTTCAAACATCAAGAGGAGGAAACGAAGAAGAAGCCAGACGCTGTCCCTATTGAGTCACTCAAGATCATCACTATTAGAGATCATCTTGACTTTGTCAGGAGTACTAAAATCGTCATGGGTAAGTGCAATTTTAGCAACTGCACTAACCATGAACCGATGGGAGAGTCTTGATACGTCTCCTTCATATCTAATTTTCCAAACACTTTTGGTCTCGTTTTGAACTCTAATTTGCAAGGTTTGAATGAAACTAACCCAGACTAACATTGTTTTCAGCAAAACTACCATGGTGTTGTTTTGTGTAGAAATAAAAGTTTGCGAAAGTGGACAATTTTTTTGGAGATTTTTATGGAATATATAAAAATACTGGAGCTAAGATCCACTGGAGGGGACCCACCACTAGCCCACAAGGCGTGAGGGTGTGCCCCTAGGCGTGCCCTGGTACCATGTGGAGCCCATGTCACTCCGCTGACACTAATCTCAAGCCTATAAATTCCTTTTCTCTGATAAAAAATAGGAGAACAAGTTTCATTGCATTTTATGGTATGGAGCCGCCTCCACCTCATGTTCTTCATAGGGAGACCGGATCTGGAGTACGTTTGGGGCTCTGGAGAGGGGTATTCATTGTCATCATCATCACCACCAACCCTTCTTCATCACCAATTTCATGCTGCTCACC
Organism: Triticum urartu; assembly: GCF_003073215.2. NCBI lineage: Eukaryota > Viridiplantae > Streptophyta > Magnoliopsida > Poales > Poaceae > Triticum > Triticum urartu. The sequence goes on from NC_053028.1 coordinate 340,388,313, forward strand.
ACTGGGAGTGAGTAATTCCTTTGTTGGCTTGCTGAACGGTGATGGGTCTGGATGAGATTTTTCATGTAATCGAGCCAATTTGTTAGGGCTTGATGGTTAATGCTTGTCATTAGGGCCCGAGTGACATGATTTCATACCTGAACCTTTTATGTGTTCATGAATATATTTGAGTTCTTGATCCTATCTTGTAAGTTATGCGCACCTATTACGTGTTATGATCCACAGTTTGAGGAGTTCATGTATTCACCATGTGTTAATGATTTGTTCCGGTTCTCTATTAAAAGGAGGCCTTAATATCCCTTAGTTTCCTTATGGACCCCGCAGCCACGGGAGGGTAGGACAAAGGATGTCATGCAAGTTCTTATTATAAGCATGTATGACTATATACGGAATACATGCCTACATTACATTGATGAATTGGAGCTATTGTGTATCGCTCTAGGTTGTGAATGTTATACGATGAATGTCATCCAACACAAATATCCATCACTAATCCAATACCTATGCTTTTCACATATTGATATTTACTAAGTTACTTTCTTGCCGCTGTTGTTACAATCACTACAAAACTGCTAATGCTACTGTTACTGTTACTATTGCTACTAGTACCACTGTTATTAAACTATCATACTATTGTGCTAATGATCAACTTGTTGCAGATATTTAGTTCTCCAGGTGTGGTTGAATTGACAACTCTTCTACTTATACTCGCGGATATTGTTTGGCTCCCCTTGTGTCAAATCAATAAATTTGGGTTGAATACTCTACCCTTGAAAACTGTTGCGATCCGTTGTAGTTGTGGATTATCAAGACCTTTTTCTGACACTGTTGCCGAGGATCATAGCTCTATTTGTTGAGTCACTTGGGATTTATATCTATTGATCACTATGAAGAATCGGAAAGATGATAGAACCAAGATCGTATCCTCTAAGACAAGGGGCGGTAAGGAACTGCCATCTAGCTCTGCAGTTGATTCACCTTTCGTTCTGAATAGGCTTCCGGCACCACCACCTGCTATTAATTCTAATATGTCACAAGTTATTGATGATGCTACTTCTTCTATGAATGATGCTATTGATGATGCCAGTACTCTGCTTATTGAAACTGTGCCACTAGGTGAATTTCTTGATGAACAACTTGCTAAAGCTAAAGAAATTGAAATGCTGAAATTTAAGATTCACCTATTAGACCTAGCTCTCCTAAAATTGAAATTCCTAAGATACTCGAGGGTTATGTAATGGATGAGGAAATAACTAGAGAATTTCTTGCTTGTAATGATAGGGAGGATGTCAAGGAACTACTATGTAAGCTGAAAGAAAAATGTCTGGATGCAAGAATGAAATATGATCCTAAATTTGCTACTTCACCTATCTTTGTTACTGATAAGAATTATGAATTCTTTGTCGATCATGAGTTAATTACTTTGGTTGAATCTGATCCTTTTTATGGTTATGAATTTGAATCTATCGTGCCATATCTTACTAAATTGAATGATATAACAACCCTATTTGCTTATGAGGAAAAAATCACTAGTACTATATGCTTAAGTTGTTTTCTTTCTTATTAAAGGGTGATGCTAAGATATGGTTTAATACTCTTGCTCCTGGTTGTACACATAGTCCCCATGATAAGATATATTACTTCTCTGAAAGATATTTTCCTGCTCATAAGAAACAAGCTGCCTTACATGAAATATTTAACTTTGTGTTAATTGAAGAAGAGAATCATCCTCAAGCTTGGGGGAGGCTTCTCCAGTTACTTAATGCTTTTCCTGATCATCCCCTTAAGAAAAATGAAATACTGGATAACTATATACCTACTAATAAAGCAAGTTGCGTTTCACCAATTTTTTCATCCGTTCACCGCCAAAAAACTTTTTTTCTACCCGAGGTGGTACTAAATTGTTATGTGTTTTTCTGCTAGAAAAAGAATTTTCGTACGTGGTCCGCGCACTGCGGCCCAGCGAAGCCAGCCCACTTATTTTTCTGCCCACGTAGCTGGAAAATTCTATTTTCTAAAGCAAGCGACACATAGTCTGGGTTTCGCACAGGACAATCAGTAATGGGCTGGCCCATTTCCCTATTTTTTAGCGTTTTACATCTATTTTATTATCCTTTCCGTATCACATTTTCCCTTCCAAGTTTATTTCTATTCTATAATTCTCTTTCATAAATAAAAAATTCTAACAAAACATTCAGAACTAAAAAACAAATTTCCAAAAATGTTCATAATTTCAAAATTTTGTTGTTATTTCGAAAAATACTCGGAACTTACAAAAAGTAGCCCATTTTACGGTAAAATAATGGTTTTTAAAATTTTACCGAGATTTCTAAAAAGAAAATTGCATTTCAAAAGATGCTCCAAAGCTGAAAAATATTCATGCTTTAGTGAAATTTTTAAAATTAAAAATAATGTTCGTGTATAAAAGATACACATTTTCTTAAAATCCTATGAATTTTCAACACATGTTCCCAATTTTTTTTAAAAAATCATAAATTCCAATAATGTTCATCCGTTCATCACTGAAAATAACTTTTTTCTATCCAAGGTGTACTAAATGCTTATGCGTTTATCTGCTTGACAAAGAATTTTAGTACGTTGGCCACGGATGTGGCCCAACGAAGCGAGCCCACTTATTTTTCTGCCAACGCAATTTGGTAAACTCTATTTTTCGCACACGTCGACAAAAGAGTCAGATTTTCGCACAGGACAAGCACTAATGGGCTGGCCCATTACTCTTTTTCCGTGTTTTACTTCTATTTTTATTCACCTTTCCATATCTCTTTTTTCCCTTCCATTTTTTTTCTTTTAAAATTTAGTTCGTCGACTAAAAAATGTTGCAAAATGTTCGGAATACCAAAATTTTGTTGCTATTTTGGAAAATATTCGGAACTTGCAAAAAGTTGCCCATTTTTTTTAAAAAAAATATTGTTTTCCAAAATTGTTCAAGATTTATAAAAAGAAAATGGCATTTCAAAAAATGCACTGAAGTTCAAAAATATTCATGTTTTAGTGAATTTTCAAAATTCAAATAATGTTCATGTTTTTATAAAATAAAGCTGGCGTTTTTAGAAAATGTTTGTGAATTTTGAAAGATGTTCCCTTTCATATTTTGTTCGTGTTATTTTGAAAGTGTACATAATTTTGACAAAACATTCAGGACTTTAAAAATTGTTCATGTTTCCAAGAATATTCAGAAACTTCATAACTTAAAATCCCCTTGATTGAAAGGATTGAAAGGAAGAGTAGATTGAATAACTCATGGGCCTTCTCTGGCATATGATTCCTTCACATGCGACAAAACCGAGAAGCTAAATATTCTTTTTCATGTGCACACAGGGTTTTGCTTGCACATACAATTATCACTGACTTTAAATGTATACTATTTTATCTCCCATTGTCACGCATGGGCACATGTGCTACCTTTCTGTAATGGACTAACCCATGCTTCTAGGGATTCCCTAAATAGATGTGCTAGTTGTGTTTCCGGGGAACGAACTATTGAACAAGATGAAGAACAACTGAATTATATATTGAGGAACGATAATGATTGGACACTTCCTAAACCACCACCTAAGACAACTCCAAATAAGAGGGGTATTCTATTTCTCAGTCCTAAAGATATGTAGGTGGCAAAGAAATCTATGAAAGAAAAGGGTATTAAAGTTGAAGATGTTAAGAATTTACCACCTATTGAAGAAATACATGGACTCGATACCCTGACACAGTTAGTAGAGGTAAGTTCTCTTATAAGGTTTGATGATGGTGATATTCCTTATAGTAAATCTGCTAGTCAATGCCTGGATGAATTTGACAATTATATTGTTAAGCATGAACACTTTAATATGTATGTTACCAATCAATTGAAACATAATGATTTAATGATTGATCGGTTAAGTAACTTAGAATTGCTAATGATGTTAAAGGTGTAGGTAAACCTGCATCCATAGTCCAAACTCAATTAGAACAAGTTTCTAAGTCTCAAAATGACTTGCTTACTGAAATGTATAATAATATGAATAATCATGTTGTTAGAGTAATGACTAGAGGAGGTAGAATGGCTCGGGAGGCACTTTATCCTAAAGGTCATCCTAAAAGAATTGAACAAGATTCTCATATAATTAATAATGAAACACCTAGTTTATCTAAGAAGAAAATAAAAAGAAAAAGAAAAATGATAGAACTATGCATGCTTCTAGTGAACCTGAGGTAGAAAACCCTCCTGAGAATAGTAATGATGTTTCTATTCCTGATGATGAGACACAATCTCGTAATGAACATCCACCTAGTGATAATGGCAATAATGATGTTCATGTTGATGCTCAATTAGAGATGATAAAGAACCTGATAATTATGTTGAAATAGAACCTATTGTCGATCTTGTTAACCCATCTCCTAAGAATAAAAGATATGATAAAAGAGATTTCATTGCTGGAATACATGGTAAAGAAAGAGAACCATGGGTTCAGAAACCTATTCCTTTCCCTACTAAGCACCTAAAAATAAGGATGAGGAAGAATTTGAATGCTTTCTTGAATGCTTAGGCCAACTTTTTGCGTACTTGTTTGACAGATCTTTTGAAGATGGCCCCATATGCTAAGTATATGAAATATATTGTCACCAATAAAAGAAAGATACATGAAGCTGAAATTTCCACCATGCTTGCAAATTATTCTTTTAAGGGTGGAGTACCTAATAAACAAGGAGATCCAGGAATACCGACTATAATATGCTCCGTTAAACAAAATTATGTCAAAACTGCTTTGTCTGATTTGGGAGCTGGTGTTAGTGTTATGCCTTTCTCTTTATATAGAAGACTTGATTTGAATAAACTCACACCTACTAAAATATCTTTGCAAATGGATGATGAATCAACTTCCATACCTATCGGTATTTGTCAGGATGTGCCTGTTGTAGTTGCAAATGTTACCATCTTAACAGACTTTGTTATACTAGATATGCACGAGGATGACAACATGTCGATTATCCTTGGTAGACCCTTTTTGAATACTGTAGGGGTTGTTATTGATTGCAACAAAAGCAAGGCCACTTCTCATATTAATGGTAATGAGCATATGGTAGACTTTCCGAAGAAACAATTCCATGTGAATGGTATCAATTGTATTGAAAAGGTTTCAACAATCACTATTGGAGGTTTTCAATTCCCTTTTCCTACTAGCAGATAGAAATACGAAACTCTTATTGTAGGGGACATGCATATCCTCGTTGAGGTAACTTAGTGTAATCCGATGATTCCTTGGTTTCATGTTACTCACAAATAGTTTGTTAATAAGACATGATCAACCTCATTAATGGATTCTTTTTTAGGGGCATGTGGTTGATGCATTTAGTAAGCACAAATTTCCGTACCTAATGTTAGCTATATATTATTTCTAGTTTAATAAAGCAAAATGCCATGATTATCATGTTTTCTGAATTATCCATGCAATAAAAAATGGCCCAAAAATAAAAGTGCTTAGAATGTCGTAAAAATTTAACATGCTTTCTTAGAATATTCAAGAATTTGTGGCAGTGAATACAACCCCAGGGGATGCCCCTAGTGCTCATAAGGCAATAGGACGTGGCCGCCCCCATAGGGCGTGCTAACATACCTTGTGGGTCCCACAAGGACCCACTAACTTATCCATTCATCCCACTTCATCTCCTACCTCTAGAAAAAAGATCCTGGTTGCTCTCTCCCTTGTGTTCTTGCTCCCAAACCTGAGATTTTTCATCTCTTTGCTCAGATCTCCGTTTCCGAAACTGTTTTGGGGGATTGCTCCTTGGTATGTGACTCCTCTATTGCTCCAATTATTTTTTGCTTTAGTGGATTTTCTTTTCATAATTTGGTGCTCTTGGCACTACTACAGGATGCTACTAACGTGACTGTAGAATGAGAGTCCCTTCGACAAAACTATGTGCGATGCATTAATCCCAAATGGTGATGTAAAAAACCGTCAAAAAAGATGCAAAGCATTTGCGATGGTGGATACATCAAACATGGTTCAGATTTTAGTTGCGTGTGTGATGCGGGGCATACAGTTCAGTTCAATGAACTATTTGCGATGAGGCAGAACAACAGAAACAGGTAGCCAGATGAAGGTGTGTGCGATATACGGCATAGAGTTCACTCGGATTAGTTGTTTGTGATTAGGCAACACAACAGGAACAGTCCGCCAGATCAAGGTGTCTGCGATTGACGGCATATACTTCACACAGATGAATTGTTTGCGATTAGCCACAATAAATAGAAATAGTTGGACAGATCAATGTGTGTGCGCTACACGGGCACACATTCTAATTAGAAGAAGTGTGTGGGATGGTAATAACGAGCGCGCACGATTGATGGAACAAGATGTGTGCTGGCATCGCCTATTGCGGTGCACCCTATGGTGCAAACGCCATGTACATGGCCGAGAACGCATTCCCATGTTACGCCATCCGGGAATAGTGCCGCACTTAGAAATTAGAACCAACAATAAATTTTGAGCTTGCGTCCCGTCACATTCCAAATACTACCCGCTATATTTAATTGCAAACTGCTGACACCAATCAAAACCTAAACAATTTCCCACTTAAGAGTGTATTAGTACTTAGTTATAAATACTATCTACTCCAAGATGACTACACATTCCACCTCAACTCCTCATCCACAAAAACAAACAAGTCTTTCAACATCGTTCCCTTGCGCCTGCCATGGCTTGCATGAGTTCTGGGTCAAGAGATTACTACCAGGGAGAGGCGAGCATGGAAGTGGAAGCATGAGAGATGTCTTGCCTCGCCGCGAAAGCAGCTGACATGTCCCGCTGTGCCGCACTAGCATAGAGGTCCCGCCATGCTGCCGAAGCAGCACCGACGTCCCGCTGCACCGTCGATGCAGTAGACTGGTCTGGCCGTGCCGCGGAAGCAGCAGAGATGTCTCGTCGTGTCGCGAATGCAGCAAAGATGTCCTCCAATGCCATGACGGCCTGGGAAAATGTCTCGCGGGCATACAAGGACTCCCACAGGCGCATGCGCGCTATGCTCGATGACCTGATGGGTCATATCTCTGGCTAGATGAAGCTACAGGACGAGATGAATGCCTCTTTGAAAATGCTACCGACATCATCTGGGGACTAGGGGAGGACAAGGCAAAGCTCCACACCGAGCGCGACTTGCTGAGGGCGAACATCGTTGGAAGGGCGAAGGAGCACGAGGAGAACACTGCCTTGTTGAAGAGGACGAGCGTCATCCTCAAGAAACTTATGGACGAGAATGCCATGCTCCACATCAAGCGCGAAAGGCTAGTGGACTAATTCGTGGATGCTGCCAACCAGCGTGTTGAGGACATGAAAGGGATCATTGCCCCTCGCAGCAAGAACTAGTCTCCATGGCCCGTAGTGCATCAAGAAAGTAGAGATCAGCAAGCCAGATCATTGTGTTGCTTCTTCTTTTGCCCTTGTGTATTTTGGGCGTTGCGGCATGTGGATTTTTTATTTATCTTCCTAAATATGCAAGACAATTATTATCCACTATCATCATCCTTATATTCATCAGTCTTGCTATAAGTCGCAATCGATGCTATATAGGTCCGTCAGATCATACATCAAGATCTGTGCAAAACTTTCTTTCTAGATTTCCTTTTTCTCTCTTAAATCTCAATCGAGTGAGACATAGGCACGCCATTAAACAGGGTCTCGGGCGCCATTAATGGAGACATTGTGAGAGAGGTGGGTGGTGGATGGAGGTCAAAGGGCTCTCCTCCTAATAAGCACGCACAGGGGTCTGATTGCACGCCTCCCGTACTCAAATAGCTACCCCACACGACACCTCCTAGCCAATAAAAAGGGACGTGTGGTGGCACGTAAATGGTAAGTAGAATTCGCACGCTTCCAATAATACTTGTGTTTTCGATCGTAACGTGACAACAGTTGTTCCAAAATGACTTTGTTGATTGTTAATGTGTGCGCCTTTGCAAATTGGACAAAAAAATACCATAGTATGCTGGTTCCATGTCATGACACCATGTCAAGTTTCATGATTTTCAGGCGAGTTTTGGATTTGCAGGAATTTTAAAACCAAGTTTCTCGATGTTTCCAGCCAAGCCACAAAGCCCAGGTGTTTGAATGCTATTCCTATTTTTTGCATGGGACCTAAAATTCGCCCAAGTACACATAAATGATTTTTCAACTAATTTTGGCATGCTCGAGCATGTGCTTGTAGTTCGAATTTGAATTATCTGCATTAAATGCCTGGAAACTCAATTAATGTATAAAAAGGCCAAACAAACCCGGAATAATTCCAAAATTTAGCACGAAACTCCTATTTGTCTAAGGTGCTTCTATAAAAAAATCAAGGCGGGAGAAGGCAGTTGAGGGAGTTATGGACTAATTAAGGGGTCCTCGGGGCATCGGCCCATTGAGTATGGGCCGGACTGGTGAAGCCGTATAGCGACAGGAGATTTATGAAGTCGTGGTGTGCCCTCCAAGTCAAGGATAAACAAGATCTCTTTATTCCTTATTGTCATTTATCTCCGGTAACCCTAACCCTACCGGTGTCTATATAAACCAGGGGTTGTAGTCTTTGGGACGAGAGCTATATTCGTCACCTCATCACCTTAGGGTTTAGCTCATGCTGATCTTGAGCTAGATCTACTTTTAAACCATACTATAAATCCAATATAATCAAGCAGGACGTAGGGTATTACCTCCTCGAGAGGGCCCAAACCTGGGTAAACACCGTATTCGTCGTCCCTTGTTCCCCATTGATCTTAGATCCACAGTTCGGGACCCCTACCCCAAGGTCTGCCAGTTTTGACACGACATTGGTGCTTTCATTGAGAGTTCCACTATTGGATCGCCAGCAGAATCGATGGCTCAATCGGTCATTAGAGACCACACCCGCACCAAAGGCTTCCCCACCCTGGTCATCTCATTGTGTTCGGCGGCATATTAGTTCACGCCTATCCCACTAGTCACCCCAGCCAGATCAAAGGCTTCACTCCCATGGAGGGACTCGCTGGTTCAGGGGCATCAACCCCGGGGCAAGCAGACCTACAAGAATCAAGTATCTCTCGAAGTCCGGCCTTGGAGCCTGACCCCGACAGACCGACCACGAGATATCTCGCCGAATCACCGGAGTGTCCGGCACCCCCGTGTGCCCAGCCGGTAGACCACATGGAAATTCTATTCCATGCAACGGGAATCTCCGTTGTCGGGCCCATGGCCTATGACCGGATAGGGCTTAAACCCGACGATCGAGAAATCAACACCCCTTCAGTCACGCACGTCGTCACCACCGTCGAAGAGGCCCAGGAGGGGCCACAGCCTTACAAGCTAAGAACAGTGTACAATCGAGTCTCTAGCTCAGAGTCAGGCACCATCCCAGAAATATGTCCGTACTTAAGCCCTAGTGCAAGATCCGACCTTGAGTCGATCCAGCCGCACACTAGTCAGGATCCGAGCCCTGCGCGATCGGAACTGAACATGGCTCAACCACCTATCAAGGATAGTCCAGGTCTACCGCAGGGAGGAATCCCTGAATTTTTCCTACCAACCCACCATACGGAATATTCCCCGGATTTGAGAAATCCGGATATATGGGACCTCATGTATGTCAAGTAGCTGCCAATCAAAATAGTCCATCATTATTTCGCCAGGTTTCTCCACGTAAAGAATGGGATGGCATCATGCTGCGATAAGGAGGTAATCAAAGATTTCCAGTTCAACTGCAAGGACGAGTGGCGAGTGCCTCTTAAACGCCCCCGCAAGTCGTCGAATTCACAGCTTCACTGAACTATCAGATATGGTACGCAAGTATTGGGCCATGGAGAACACGTTGAGGGCACAACATATGAACATGGGGCCACCGCCTGCCACGTAGCACAGACAGTCTTGCATCAAGCAAGCATACACACATCGATCGCTAGAACGTGAGCCCAGCGAAAAGAAAACTACGCCCAGATCAGTGTTGGACGAATTACTAGATAAACCATGCCCAATACACTCAGTATTGCTAGACGCAAATCCAACACATAGACTTCGAGCCTGTTGGGTGGTGAGACAAGTGGCCAAACATGGCGAGTCAATCATGGGCCTTACACGTCCAGAAAAACAGTTCGCAGCTTCATCGTGGACAGGGTGTGGGCCCCCTAACATGGATCTTTCTTCCAGTATTTTTTATATATTCCAAAATAATTCTCCGTTGATTTTCAAGTCATTCCGAGAACTTTTATTTCTGCACAAAAATAACACCATGGCAATTCTGCTGAAAATAGCGTCAGTCCGGGTTAGTTCCATTCAAATCATGCAAGTTAGAGTCCAAAACAAGGGCAAAAGTGTTTGGAAAAGTAGATACGACGGAGACGTATCAACCATCTAACCAATTGAGTTTTTGCTTCCTTGTTGTCAAGGATCTCCTTCATTGCTTGGTGATCTATGTAGAATTTGACTTTGGTGGCTATAATGTAAATCCTAAACTTTTCACAAGAGTGTGGCCAGCATAATAGATAATATCGAACTTAGTACCTTCTTTTTAGCCTAATACCGCACTTACCGCATTGTCGTCTGTCTCGCATACCCCTTCAAAACAGTTTGTTCCAATTAGGAGGTATAATGACAGACGCACTAAGCAAGGCTCATTCTAACTTTTTGAAGGCGTTCTTGCACTCATCATCAAACACAACTGGAACACTTTCCTGCAAAAGGTTAGTAACAGGTTTTCAGATGCTGGAGAAATTTTTAACGAAGAGTTTGTAGAAGCATGCATGCCCCAAAAAACTCCTTATCACACTTATGTCCCAAGGATACAACCGTTTTTCTATAGCATCTATTTTTGCCTTATCCACCTCAATACCTTTTCTGGATATCTTATGTCCCAATACAATGCCTTCATTAACCATAAAATTTCACTTTTCCCAATCCAGGACAAGATTGATGTCTCCGCACCTCTACAAAACATTGTCAAGATTGTGGAGGCAATCATCAAAAGATGTTCCATAGGCGGAAAAACCGTCCATGAAAATTTCCATGATCTCTTCAACAAAATCGGCAAACATAGCATTCATACATGTATGAAAGTAACTGGCACATTACAATGCCAAATGGAATACGAAAATAAGAGTACATACCGAAGGGACAAGTGCAGGTAGTGTTCTCCTGGCCTTCATGCTGTACTACTATTTGTGAGAATCCTGAATATCCATCTAGGTAACAAAATTGAGCATGCTTTGTCAAAGTGTAACGCCCCGAGACCGATGTGCCAGGTGTCTTCCAGTTATTCGCTGTTGTTGCCTTGTCATTGCTTGCGTGTCTTGCATGTCATATCATGTCATCATGTGCATTTCATTTGCATACATGTTCGTCTCATGCATCCGAGCATTTTCCCCGTTGTCTATTTTGCAATCCGGCGCTCCTATGTCACCCGGTGTCCTTTTCTACCTCTTTTCGTGTGTGGGTGTTAAACGTTTTCTGATTGGACCGAGACTTAGTCATGCGGCCTTGGTTTACTACCGGTAGACCGCCTGTCAAGTTTCGTGCCATTTGGACTTCGTCTGATACTCCAACGGTTAACCGAGGGACCGAAAAGGCCTCGTGTGTGTTGCAGCCCAACATCCCTCCAAAGTGGCCCAAAACCCACCTAAACCTCTTCTATCAACTAGACCGTTCGGTCATGATCGCGTGGCCGCAAACCGCACCTCATTTGGAGCTTCCTAGCTCCCTCTACCTATAAAACTAGACCTCCCCCGAAAATTTCGGATCTTCCCTTACCCTAACCCTAATTTTTCGCTCCTCCGCGCACCGGACGTGTCCGGCCCGCGCCGGACAACGTCCGCCACCGCCACCAGCCTCTCACCGGCCGCCACATGGCGCACTCGCCCCACTTCACCGCCGCGGGCCCGAGAGCCCATCTCCGGTCCTCCCGGCTGCCGATCCGGGCCGAGGCGCCCGCCGCCTGCGCCGCCCCTCTCCTCCATCTCTGGCCGCCCGAGCCGCTCAGCGCCACCGCATCACCATCGCCGGTGACCACGCCTCTCCGGTTGCCACTCCGCCTCACCTCGCCAAGCGCGCCCACGCCGCCCCGAGGCTTCGGTCGCCGCGTCAGGGAGCCTCCGCCTCCATCTCTGTCCTCTCCCTCGCCGTCCGACGAGCTACGCCGGCGATATTCGTCGTCTCCGGCCACCGCGGCCATCAGCTCCGGCCACTGTTCCGGCGACCCCGATCCGCTACAGTGAACGTGATCCAGATCCGATCTGGAACCCTAGCCCCCCTCGGTTGACTTTTCCCTCTCGCTCTTTAACTTTTTGCATTCTTCCACGTGCCATAACTTCCTCATCGTAGATGCGATTCATGCGTGTAGCATATCAAAATGTTCGTCTCGACGAGTACATCATTTTATCTCATTGCATCATTTTCATTTGAGCTCATCTTGTTGCCCGAAATGCTGTTGGATGAGGGCTATGTGAGAAATTTGTCAGATCTGTTTCAGCAAATGGCCTTTTGTCATTTTTGCCATGATTAATGTGTGCATGCAATGATCCTGAGCTCTACATGTGTTTTGTTATATGCCATGCCATCTTTATAGGGGTGTATGCCATGCATTTTTGTGATCTTTGTGGTGACTAGCACAAGCATGCAAAGTAGCTTACTCAATGATGCTGTTTTCAGGGAGTTAGAATTTCACTAAGTCATTGTCCTGCTTTTGTTGTTATGCCATATGTTCATGTTGTTTCCTAGTTATCCGTGCCTCTTTTGAGGATGATCATTAAGGATGTTTTGTTAACATTGAGGTGCTATATCCATCCATGTCTTTTTTTGCATTTATGGAGCACCCTAGCTTGAGTCAATCAAGCTCTACTTTTGCTATAAAATGATCCTGGCAGATTGTTGACATGTTTGGCGATTTTGCCGAGGATGTGGCTATTGATCCGTGCATGCTATGATGTTGTTCTTGCCATGTCTAGCTTCTATGCCATGTCTTCTTGATGGGTATAGGATTAGTTTGTCATGCCATGCCTTGTAGTGAGTGCATCGAGCTCGTAAACATGCCTACTCGTTAACTGTTTTGCATGCTCCAGTTTTTCACTAAGTCTGGATCTGTTTATGTTTTTGCTATGTTCACATGCTTGCCATTGTATTTTATGTTCCCTTTTGGCTCATCGTCACTAAGGGACTTTTGTTAAGTGCTTTGAGTAGCTTCATGCCATGCCTTGCTTTGCCATGTTATTTTCCTATAGCATGTAGTTATCATGCTCTAAAGATTGCTTCCTGATGATAAATTCCTGATTTGTTGTTAATTTCACTAAGTCTGAAACCTGTTATCATTTGCACTTTTGCCATGCTTGTTTGAACCTGTTAATGAGTGAATTAGCCGTAGCTCAGTGTTCATATTTTGTCAGGCATCATGAGTGGATCCCTGCCATGTATTTCGTTGCCATGTTTGAGTGTTGTAGCATATTTAACTTGATGCATTTAGTTGGTCACTTGCTGATTATCGCAGACCGGTGCCATATTTGTTTTGCTTGCCATTTCCAAACCGCGCATCCGATTCCGGTGATCTTTATATCGATTTCAACCGAAATCAACTCACCTTTCCAGTGACACTCTTGGATTTCCAAGTTGAGGCCAGATTCAATCATTCCTTTCCAAATCATCCATATGCATCGCATACCGCATCCCGCATGTCATGCCATGTTCATGTGTTGGTTGTTTATTATGATGTGTGCTACTTTCCGGTGTTGCTTCTTCGGGTTGGTTCCGGAAACGTCGTGATTGTGAGGACCCGTTCGACTACGTCCGTTTGTCTTCTTCATGGACTCGTTCTTCTTCCTTGCGGGATTTCAGGCAAGATGACCATACCCTCGAAATCACTTCTATCTTTGCTTGCTAGATGCTCGCTCTTTTGCTATGCCTATGCTGCGATACCTACCACTTGCTTATCATGCCTCCCATATTGTTAAACCAAGCCTCTAACCCACCTTGGCCTAGCAAACCATTGTTTGGCTATGTTACCGCTTTGCTCAGCCCCTCTTATAGCGTTGTTACTTGTAGGTGAAGATTGGAGTTTGTTCCTTGTTGGAACATGGATATTTTGTTGGGATATCACAATATCTCTTATTTAATTAATGCATCTATATACTTGGTAAAGGGCGGAAGGCTCGGCCTTATGCCTAGTGTTTTGTTCCACTCTTGCCGCCCTAGTTTCCGTCATATCGGTGTTATGTTCCCGGATTTTGTGTTCCTTACGTGGATGGGTTATAATGGGAACCCCTTGACAGTTCGCTTTGAATAAAACTCCTCCAGCAAGGCCCAACATTGGTTTTACCATTTTCCACCTAGCCTTTTCTTTCCGTTGGGTGGGCCGGCTCAAGGGTCATCTTTATTTAACACCCCCGGGCCAGTGCTCCTCTGAGTGTTGGTCCAATCTGTCAGCTGCCGGTGGCCACCAGGGGAAACTCTGGGCTGGCCTACCGGAACCTTGGACATTCCGGTGTGCCTTGAGAAAGAGATATGTGCAGCTCCTATCGAGATTTGTTGGCACATTCGGGTGGCTTTGCTGGTCTTGTTTTACCATTGTCGAAATGTCTTGTAACTGGGATTCCGAGTCTGATCGGGTCTTCCCGCTAGAAGGAATATCCTTCGTTGACCGTGAGAGCTTGTGATGGGCTAAGTTGGGACTCCCCTGCAGGGATTTGAACTTTCGAAAGCCGTGCCCGCGGTTATGGGCAGATGGGAATTTGTTAATGTCCGGTTGTAGAAAACCTGAAGTTGACCTTAATTAAAATACATCAACCGCATGTGTAACCGTGATGGTCTCTTCTCGGCGGAGTCCGGGAAGTGAACACGGTGTTGGAGTTATGCTTGATGTAGATTGTTCTAGGATCACTTCTTGATCATAGTTCATCGATCGTGCTTTTGCCTTCTCTTCTCGCTCTCTTTTGCGAATATGTTAGCCACCAAATATGCTAGTCGCTTGCTGTAGCTCCACATCATACCCTTTACCTTACCTATAAGCTTAAATAGTCTTGATCGCGAGGGTGTGAGATTGCTAAGTCCCCATGACTCACAGATACTTCCAAAACAAGTTTGCAGGTGCCGATGTTACCGAGCAAGTGACGCAACCAAGCTCAAGGAGGAGTTCGATGAAGATCTTGCCCTTTCTGTTGTTTCGTTCTAGTTGATCAGTAGTGGAGCCCAGTTGGGGTCGATCGGGGATCTGTGTAGCTTTTGGGGTAGTCTTCTTTTATTTTGGCTCCGTAGTAGGACCTTGATTGTATTTGGATGTTGTAATGCTTTATTCATGTAATTGTGTGAAGTGGCGATTGTAGGCCATCTATGTATCTCTTTCCCTTATGTATTACATGGGTTGTGTGAAGATTACCTCACTTGCGACATTGCTTTCAATGCGGTTATGCCTCTAAGTCGTGCTCCGACACGTGGGAGATATAGCCGCATCGAGGGCGTTACACAAACTCTCCAGTATCTGATCAATAAACGATAAGGCATAATGATCCTTACGTGTCTCCTTATTGATCTCATGAAACCAATACACACTCTATGCTCAACTATTGTTCTAGTCAGAATTAGTTCATTGTGCTTATTAGGAACTAATCTAAACCTTCCTTTCTTTGGCACACAATGAACTGGGCTAACCCACTTGCTTTTAAGTACTGGATATATAATACATGCGTCGAGTAGATGTGTTATGTCCTTTCTTACAACTTCTTTCATTTCTGGGTTCAATTTTCTTTGATACTTGCGCACGGGTGTAGCCCTAATTTGATACGTGGACTTAACCTCTTAGATCATCCATGGAATATCCAAAAGCCTTGCACTTCCTTTGTGTTTCTATGAGTCCCCCTTTCTCTTCATCTAGAAGTTAGCACTTATGATAACATGGTATTTATTTGTTTTATTCAAGGACTTATACCTTAATTCCTTGTGAAAGGTTTTTAACTCAGGGAGTGGAAGCTCCTCATCCCCTTTTTCTCTGGTATTTCATATTGTTCATTAGTGATAGGATCTTGCATAGGTGATTCATTTAGAAGTTAATCGATTTAATCTTAGTTGGGTCTTAGGGCTTTGCTCATAGTCAGTTAGACTTCTTTCAAGCTCATGTCCCGAAGTTAATGGAGGGCAATTGTGCAACTCTTCATTCTTCAATGTCATCATGCTCTCTTGGTTGGGGGAAATTTTTAAATCTTGAAAAATGGACTCTTACCTCTTTGCCCAAACTTGTGAGAGACAACCTCCCTTTCACAATCAATCTTTGCACCTACAGTGTTAAGAAAAGGTTTTTAAAAAATAGTAGGACACGAATCATCTTCTGGTATTTCCATGATAACAAAACCTACAGGATAAGTAAAAGTCCCAAAGATAACATAGACAACAGGTACTATGCTATAAGGTCTCCTTAAAGTACCATCTGAATTTTATGTCCATGTCCATAGTCTAAAGGTCACAAGAGTAGATTTCATCTCGAAGTTTTGTATAAAGAGTATAAGGTATTACATTGATAGAGGAACCCATATCACAAATCCCAAATTAATAAGTACTACCAAAAGAGTATGGTACCACCGGTTTACCTGTATTGGCTGCTTTAATGCAACCTTTTACAAATGATGTTATGTCTTTCTGCATGGCGGCAATTTTAGTCTGTGTTTGCTTTTCCTCATTTTTCTTCTCTTACACTCATGTTCTAGTTGTACCTTCCTCCATGGAAAATGTAGTTCCTGTGCTGGCTCATAATCAACATCTATTGGAGATATTGTAGTGGGAAACCACGGCCACCTACGGGGCCATGAGCCCCTTTTGGTTCGGCGGGGGGATGGGTGAGGGAGTCCTGGATTAGGGGGTCCCCGGGCGTCCGGGCTATGTGACATGGGATGGACTAGTGGGCCATGAAGATACAAGATAGAAGGATTCCCCCGTGTCCGGGTGGGACTCTCCTTGGCGTTGAAGGCAAGCTTGGCGTTCGGATATGAAGATTCCTTTCTCCGTACTCCGACTCTGTACAAACCCAAGGCCCCTCCCGTATCTATATAAACTAGAGGGTTTAGTCCGTAGAGATAGTCATAATCAAACATGCTAGATATCTAGGGTTTAGCCATTACGCTATCGTGGTAGATCAACTCTTGTAACCCCTATACTCATCAAAGTCAATCAAGTAGGATGTAGGGTTTTTACCTCCATCAAGAGGGCCCGAACCTGGGTAAACATTGTGTCCCCTGCCTCCTGTTACCTTTGATCCTTAGACGCACAGTTTGGGACCCCCTACCCGAGATCTGCCAGTTTTGACACCGACATTGGTGCTTTCATTGAGAGTTCCTCTGTGTTGTCGACGAAGGATTCAATGGCTCGTTTGATCATCCACAATGATGCTGTTTCAGGGAAGATTTCCCTCCCGGGCCAAATTTTCGTGTTCAGCGGCTTCGCGCTGCGAGCCAACTCGATTGGTCACCTCGAGCAGATCGACAGCTACGCCCTGGTCATCAAATCAGTTTTGGGAACCTAAACTATATTGTCGATATCTGAGGAGATTTGATCCTCGAAGGGTTCGCGACCCCGATTACCACTCTAGCCTCAGATCCAGAGCAGGCCGTCAGGTCCGAAGACGGGAGTCTAGAGCCCGCTGGACTCTCTGCACTTGTGGAGCATGCAACCAGAGAAGCGTCAGACACTCCTCCAGGCTCTAAGTCCGAACTCTCGAGGTCCGTGCCAAGTGGGCGCTGCCAGGAAGCTCCAACTCCGGACAACCCCACGGACTCTCACTTCTCTGTCCAACCCTTGCCTTTAAACGCGGCTCTGGACTTAATGCGATCACTCACCACTGCGGAAGGATCGGTTCCTAATTATGCTCAGCCCAGACCAGGGGCTGAGAGCGGGAGATTTTACGTCCCACCCACCACCCACTTCATAGCCACTGTCCAGGATCTAACCGACATGCTGGACTACGCCTCCGAAGACATCGACGGTATGGACGACGACACCGGAGACGAACAAGGACAAAACCCTCTATTTATCGGATGATGGACGGCCACCTCCACATACGACGTGTACATGGTGGACACACCCATAGAGGATGGCGACGATGGCAAGGAGAATCCGGTTGAGGACAAGCCTGCCGAAGGACCTGCAAAACATCGACGTCAGCAGCGCCGCTCAAAATCGCGTCGCCAAAAAGACAGCAATACCGGCACTGAAGAGAATAACACTCTGGAGAACGCCGAAGACCCTGAAGCACCTGTAGAGCCAACATCCGAACATGATAATTGGGAGGATGGGCAAGTAAACCCCGACGATCCTGTCGGGAACGAAGACTCGGAGGATAGTAATTACCTAGCGATCTCCGAAGAGGATGTGAGCCTCGGCGACAAAGACTTCATCATGCCAGAGGAACCCCTCGAACAAGAGGGCTTCAAGCGCCAGCTAATTGCCACCGCGAGAAGCCTAAAAAAGAGGCAGCAACAGCTTCAAGCTAATCAGGATTTGCTCAATTAAAGATGGACTAACGTCCTAGCAGCCGAGGAATACGGCCTCACACCCCCAGGGAGTTACCCGAAGTGCAAGCTACTGCCACAATTTAACGACGAGGCCCCGAAGCCCATACCGCGAATGCGCGATGCTGACGAGCCCTACCGACTCCCATGGGGACGGGACAGACCGGCTACTCACGCCAAACACCAGCCCGCACCACCCCGCCCTTGAGGCAAGGAGGTAACGACCTCGGGCTATACCTACGACTTATGCAAGGACTTGGACAATAGAGCCGGTCTAACAAGATCAATCTACGGATCCAGGGGCGTGCTGCAACGCGCGAGGGCGGCCTTCAGACTTGGCGGGATAGACACACCATCGCACGGGCTGAAAACCGCATACGGCAACCGTCTGAATTACGCCGGGGTGCCGCCCAGTATAGAGGCGCCACACACCCCCTATGCTTCACCGATGAGGTAATGGAGCACCATTTTCCAGAAGGGTTTAAACCCGTGAACATTGAATCATATGATGGTACAACAGATCCCGTGGTATGGATTGAAGATTTTCTTCTCCACATTCACATGGCCCGCGGTGACGATCTACATGCATCAAATACCTCCCCCTAAAGCTTAAGGGACCAGCTCAGCACTGGTTAAATAGCCTCCCAGAAAATTCTATTGGTAGGTGGGAAGATTTGGAAGATGCCTTTAGAGAAAACTTCCAAGCTACTTATGTACGGCCCCCGGACACCGATGACCTTAGTCACATAGTCCAGCAACCCGGAGAGTCAGCCCGAAAATTATGGACAAGTTTCTTAATTAAAAAGAACCAAATCATCGACTATTCGGACGCTGAAGCCCTAGTGACCTTTAAACACAGCATCCGTGATGAATGGCTCACCTAAAACCTCGGCCAAGAGAAGCCAAAGTCCATGGCAGGACTTACAACACTCATGACCGGCTTTTGCGCGGGAGAGGATAGCTGGTTAGCCTATAGCAACAACGGCACCAGTGACCCTGGTACTTCTGAAACTAGAAACAGCATCGGCAGGCCCCGACGCAACAAACACAAGCGTCGAAGTAACAATGATAATACCGAAGACATGGCAGTTAATGCCGAATTTAGTGGCTCCAAATCCAGTCAATGGAAGAAGCCCTTTAAAAGAAATAAAAACGGCTCATCTTGCCTGGACCGAATACTCGATCGACCTTGCCAAATTCACAGCACCCCCGACAAGCCTGCCAACCATACCAAATGAAGCTGTTGGCTCTTTAAACAAATCGGTAAGCTCTAAGGGACTTCTATGTGATAGAGCCAGTCGCCCCACTCAGGCTGTCTGATCACTTTCGATCGGAGAGACCATCCGACTAGTATCCATCACACAGGCTCGGCCGCGTTGGTACTCGACCCAATTATCGACAGATTACACCTTACGTGGGTCCACATGGACGGCGGCAGCAGCCTTAACCTGCTCTATCAGGACACGGTCCGCAAAATGGGTGTTGATTCATCAAGAATTAAACCCAACAGAACTACCTTTAAAGGAGTAATACCTGGTGTAGAGGCCTATTGCACGGGCCCAATCACATTGGAAGTTGTCTTCAGTTCGCCGGACAACTTTCGAAGAGAGGACTTGATCTTCGACATCGTCCCCTTCCGTAGTGGCTATCATGCATTGCTCAGACAAACTGCATTCGCTCGCTTCAATGCGATCCTGCATTACACATATCTCAAACTAAAGATGCCCGAACCACGCGGTGTTATAACAGTCAATGGAAACACGGAGCACACCGCGGCCCTTGCAGCGGAGGTCCAGGGCGGCCTTATCATGTCAAACACTACATCGGCAGTCAAGCCCACGCACACTGTTAAACACGTCCGGACTACTCGGCAGAGCGACGGTCCGGCTCGTCCGGACCTCGATTAGCAATTTGGCCTCCGTCTCAGCCCCAACCGAATTGCGGCATATGTGCCACGCATGCATAACTACGCACTAAAGATACCATGGACCAAGACGGAGGCATAGTAAAGACAAAGTCCACAATACGGCTCGACCCTACCTGGACACTCATGTTTCTTTTTCTCTTATTTTTTATTTTCCAGGTTCCTTACAACCACCAACACTTTCTGACGGTATCAAGGGCCCTTTTTTAGGTCCCTCATGAGAACCCGATCGTTGATCCTTTCAAAGGATAATACACCAAGGAGGAAAAACAGCATGGACATGTGGTAGATTATCTAAAGGATCTTTAAAGATCACCTTTTGCTTTTGAGGACCCGCACACAGCTTTCCCTGGTATTCGGCATGTAAAATAACCTCGATGCCTTTCACATCATTTGTAAAAATACGTTTTGACATATCAATCAGACTATAATGGAAACAGTCTTTCGCCCAACATACTCGTTACTGGATTATTTCATAATATGTATTCCTTCTTTTTTTTCTCGTCTAATTGCCATGTACACCTTAGTATGACCTAAATCGCCAGGGGCTCCATTCGGCCATGTACATGTTTTGAAAATCAAATATGTCCGAAACACTTTTACATTGCAAATTTGGTGTCACGAATATAGCATTATATGCATCGGCTCCGAATCATGTCTTTGGTCAATAGTTGGGTTGTCCGACTCTTGTGGTTATTGCCTTACGTTCCACTTGTTCGGCTAAGGCAGTAAAGGGAGAACTACTGCAATTGTGTTTCCGGCTCATCCGGATAAACACCTCGGTAGAAAAAGGCGAAAACTGACTGTCATGGTGCGGCGAGAGTTGGTCAGCTATTCGGCGACTAACTACAAATATCTTGCAATTTGTCCCACATTATGTGAAGGATCGGTCTATGCCCGGTCAGGCATCTACAGCTCCCATGTTCGGATAATCGAGCAACACCAGGGGCTGTGCCTATAACCTCATTGTCAAACTCGTATGGCTAAGTGAGAGTGATAAAGCCACATAGTCTGATTGCCTGGTTTGCCGCACTGACACCTCCTTCAAGGACCACGCTGGTTGGCTCAAGTGTGTCTAGGTGCCATTCCGAACACCCTCGTACTACCTATGTGGGCGCTGAAGCCAACGACTAGTCGACTCTCAGATACCGTAAACGGCCGCATAGGAAGAAAGGATTTCAAAGTAAAACAAGCAACACATCATATATACGCCTTGTTTTATAATACAAAGTACGAGCATTACAGGTACATTCATTCAAAAATAGTGTCCTTCGAACACTGGCCCTCTACAATGCGGGAACCTTCCAAGACTTCGTCAAAATACCGCTTCGGAGTATGGTGCTCCTTGCCTGCGGGCGGTCCCTTGGTTGCCAGCTTGACGTCGTTCATCTTCACCCACTGTACCTTGACACGGGCGAAGGCCATCTGGGCACCATCGATACAGACCGACCGCTTTATGGCATCCAGCTGGGGCAGGCACTGACTAGCCGCTTCACTAGCTCGAAGTAGCTGCCGGGTATGGGCTCGGCGGGCCAGAGATGGATTATAATATCCCTCATAGCTAATCCAGTCACCCTATGCAGTTCAGTCAACTGTCTCAGCTGATCGCTGAGGGGCACCGGATGCTCTAGCGCAAGGTACTACAACGAGAAAAACTTCTCCGTCGAGCTCCCCTCTTCGGCTTGAAAGAACTCCGCAGCATCAGCAATATTCCCGGGCAGATCCACAAACAACCCTGGACAACTGCAAACCCGAGTTAGTAATACTCATTGAATACAATCAAGCAGGACGTAGGGTTTCACCTCCTTTAAGAGGGCCTGAACCTGGGTAAACATTTTGTCCCCCTCATCCCTTGTTACTATTGATCCTCAGATGCACATTTCGGGAACCCTACCCGAGATCTGCCGGTTTTGACACCGACATTGGTGCTTTCATTGAGAGTTCCACTATGTCATCAAGAGAAGGATCAATGGCTCAGCTTGTCATCAGCGACGATGCTATTTCCGAGGAGACTTTTCTCCTTGGTCAACTCTTTCTATTTGGAGACTTCGCTCTGCATGTCAATTCAACTGGTCACCTTGAGCAGATCGACAGCTATGCCCCTAGTCACCAGATCAGGTTTGGAAGCTTGAACTACATCACTGCTATCCGAGGAGACATGATCTTCGAAGGGCTTTTGACCTCGGCCACCGCTTCTCATCCACATGAAGGAGGCCCGTCGGATCCACCATCAGATTCCGCTCAAGGATCGACTCTTGTGCCTGCCCTGGCCTTAGATCCAGAGTGGACCACTCTATCCGAAGACGGGAGGATAAACCCCGCCAGACTCCCTCCCATTAAGGAACCTCCTCCCGGAGACCCTGAGGTGACCATGCTGTCAGCGGGCCCAGAGTCAAACAAGACTCTCCCTGTCATCGGGAAACTGGACTCATCCCTGGATGTCATCTCCATACTCTCGAGGTCTGCGTCCACCGAGCATGGTCGAGTGGTGATTACCGGACCCAGCTCCACGGATCCTTAGTCACCTGTCCAGCTTTCGCTCCTAAATGAGGCACTGGACCTAATGCGATCTCTCAACATCACGGAAGTGTCACTTCCGAACTACGCCCAGCCTGAACTAGGGGCTGAGAGCGGGCAATTTTACATCCCACCCACCACCCACTTAATAGCCATTGTCGAGGACCTAACCGACATGCTAGACTACGCCTCCAAAGACATCGATGGTATGGACGACGATGCCAAAGCCGAACCAGGCCAAAACCCGCCCATCACTGGGCGTTGGACGGCCACCTGTACTTACGACATATACATGGTGGATACGCTCGAGAAAAAGGATGACGATGGCACTCAAGATCCGATTGAGGACAAGCCCGTCGAGGCACCACCAAAGCGCCGACGTCACCTGCCCCGCTGACGATCACGTCGGGAGAAGGAAAGCAATACCGGCACCGGGTACAATGATACTCCGGAGAATGCCAAAGATGCTGACCAACCCATTGAGCATGCGCTCGAGCAGGATGAAAGGGAAGAAGGCCAATACAGCCCCGAACACGTTGATCACGAGGATTTGGAAGATAGTAATTATTTACCTGCCTCCAAAGAGGATGTCAGCCTTGGCAACGAACATTTCATCGTGCCAGAGGACCCCCTCGAGCAAGAACCCTTCAAGCGACAGCTCATCGCCATAGCAAGGAGCATGAAAAAGAAACAGCAACAACTCCAAGCTGAATAGGATACGCTCAACGACAGATGGACCAAGGTCCTGGCCACCAAAGAATACGGCCTCGAGCGCCCATCAAAGAGCTACCCAAAGCGCAGGCTACTACCACAATTCGACGACGAGGCCCTTGAGCCAATACCTTCACGATACAATCATCCTAACGAACCGGACCAACCACCACATGGACGGGACGAAGCGGCTAATTATGCCGAACACCAGCCCACTCCACCTCGCCGTAGAAGCAAAGAGGCAGTGGCTCTGCACTATATGTACAACTTATGTTAGGACCTGGACAATAGAGCCGGCCAGAACAAATCAATCTAGGGATCAAGGGGACGTGCTCCAACATGAGAAGACGGCCATCAAGCTTGGCGCGACAAGCATAACTAAGTTCGGGTCGAGAACCGAACATGGGCGTCATCCGAACTCAGTCGTGATGTTGCTTGATATAGAGGCGCCGCACACCCCATGTGCTTTACCGATGAGGTAATGCAGCACCAGTTTCCGGAAGGGTTTAAACCCGTAAACATCGAGTCATATGATGGAAAGATAGATCCCACCGTATGGATTGAAGATTTTCTTCTCCACATGCACATGGCTCTCGGTGATGATCTCCACACCATCAAATACCTTCCCCTACAACTAAAAGGACCAGCACGGCACAGGTTGAATAGCCTCCTAGAGAACTCCATTGGCAGTTGGGAGGACTTGGAGGATGCTTTTCGAGACAACTTCCAAGGCACTTATGTCCGGACACATGATGCCGATAACCTTAATGACATAGTCCAACAACCCGGAGAGTCAGCCCGCAAACTCTGGACTCGGTTCTTAATCAAAAAGGACCAAATCATCGATTGTCCAGACGTCGAAGCCTTAGCGGCCTTTAAGCACAGGGTCCATGATGAATGGCTCGCCCAACACCTTGGTCAAGAAAAACCAGACTATGGCAGCCCATACGGCACTTCTGACCCGCTTCTGCGCGGGCAAAGGTAGCTGCCTGGCTCGTCAAAGCAGTAGTACCAGCGACCCAGGCACCTCTGAGGCCAGGGACGACAATGGAAGGCCATGACGTAGCAAAAATAAGCGTCAGAACAACAACAAAGAAACTGAGGATACGGCGGTAAACGCCAGATTTAGCAGCTCCAAACCCGCCCAGCGGAAGAAGTCGTTCGAAGGAAATAGATACGGTCTATCCAATTTGGACAAAATAAGAGATAGGCCTTGCCAGATTCATGGAACCCCTAACAAGGCTGCCAACCACACCAACAGAAACGGCTAGGTTTTTAAATAGGTCGGTAAATTAAATACCGAACATAAGGGGAAAGGACCTCAAAGTGAGGACGATGATGAACCCTGCCCTCCGAACACAGGGGGGCAGAAGAAGTTTCCCCCCGAGGTGAAAACAGTGAACATGATATATGTCACAGACATCCCAAAGAGGGAGCGCAAGCGTGCACTAAGGGAGATCTACGCCGTAGAGACTGTCACCCCAAAATTCAACCCATGGTCGGCTTATCCGATCACCTTCGACCGTAGGGACCACCCAACTAGTATCCGTCATGGAGGTTCAGCGGCCCTGGTACTCGATCCCATCATCAACGGATACCCTCTCACTAGAGTCCTTATGGACGGCGGCAATAGTCTCAACCTGATTTATCAAGACACCGTCCGTAAGATGGGTATTGGTCCGTCAAGAATCAAGCCTAGTAACACTACTTTTAAAGGAGTGATACCTAGCGTAGAGGGCCGTTGCACGGGCTCCTTAACATTGGAAGTAGTATTTGGCTCTCCATATAACTTTTGAAGTGAAGATGGATCTTCTATATCGTCCCTTTCCGTAGTGGTTATCACACGCTTCTTGGACGAACTACTTTCGCCCGCTTTACTGCAGTCCCACATTATGCTTACTTAAAGCTCAAAATGCCCGGACTGCGAGGCGTCATCACAGTCAATGGAAATATAGAGCGCTCCCTCCACACCGAGGAGCACACCACGGCCCTTGCAGCCGAGGTACAGAACGGCCTCATCAAGCCGAACAACTCATCAGTCATTAAGGCCCCTGACACTGCCAACCAAGTCCGATCCACATTATAGCATGACAACTCGGCGGATCTAGAGCATGAATAGCAGTTTATCCTCCGCCGATCGCCCCATAAGGTTGCGGCATACGTACCGCGGGTGCATAATTCTGCACTTAAGATACCTTGGGAAGTGCCGGAGGCATACTACGGAAAAGTTCTATAGTACGTCTTGACCCTTTTCGGACCTTAACTTTTTTTCTTTTTCTTTTCTCCTTTTTTACTACAGTATCATTAAAAACCTACCCACTCCACGGTTGCACGGGGGCTCCTTTCTAGGATCCCCTTTCTTACAGACGACCATCGACTTCTCTCAAACGATTTCTCACCAAGGAGAAACGGCGCAGACGTGTAGTAGGGCATCATTGGGATCTTGAAACCACTACTTTCAGGTCTCTAAAGTCCGAACAAGAGCATATAATTCTTTGTCATAAGTAGAATAATTTAGACTAGGCCCACTCAATTTTTCAGAAAAGTATGCAACAGGTTTGCCATCTTGTAATAACACACCTCCTAATCCAATTCCACTAGCATCACATTCAAGCTCAAAAGTCTTATTAAAATCAAGAAGTTGGAGTAAAGGAGCATGTGTCAACTTATCTTTCAATATCGTGAAGGCTTCTTCTTGTGCGGCACCCCAAACAAAAGGCACATCCTTCTTTGTAAGCTCATTGAGAGGTGCAGCAATGGTGCTGAAATCTCTCACAAAACGCCTATAGAATCCAGCGAGGCCAAGAAAACTCCTCACTTGTGTGACCGTTTTAGGCTGCGGCCAACTCTCAATAGCTTCAATCTTGGCTTTATCAACTTCAATTCCCTGTTGAGTAACAACATAGCCAAGAAAAGATACTCGATCGGTGCAGAAGGTGCACTTCCCAAGGTTACCAAACAAACGTGCATCACGTAGAGCAATAAAAACAGCACATAAATGTTCCAAATGTTCCTCCAAAGATCTGCTATAAATCAATATATCATCAAAATAGACTACCACAAATCATCCAATGAAAGCACATAAAACTTTGTTCATTAGTCTCATGAAAGTACTAGGTGCATTAGTTAACCCAAAAGGCATGACTAAACACTCATATAAACCAAACTTAATTTTAAATGTTGTTTTCCATTCATCTCCCAATTTCATACGAATTTGATGGTATCCACTACGCAAATCAACTTTGGAGAAAATTGTAGATCCACTCAATTCATCAAGCATATCATCTATCATAGGAATAAGATGACGATAACTAATAGTAATATTATTAATGCCTCTACAATAAACACACATATGCGATGTACCATCCTTTCTAGGCACTAGTATAATAGGAACATCACAATGATTAAGAGATTTGCGTATGTAACCTTTGTCGAGCAGCTCCTGTACTTGACACATAATCTCCTTCATCTCCTTTGGATTGGTACGATATGGTGCACGGTTGGGTAGCGATGCACCGGGAATTAAGTCAATTTGATGCTCAATCCCTTGAATATGAGGTAATCCCGGTGGCACGTCTTGTGGGAAGACGTCAGCGAACTCCTGCAAAATGCTAGTGACATCAGGGGGAAAAGAGGAAGGCATGTACTCGAATGAAAATAATGCCTCTTTGCACAAAAAAGCATAGCAAACAGATTTGTTGAAATCTTGCTCATCAATATCAGGTTTTGTGGCGAGTAAACATGCACTTTTCAATTTAATTTCAGAAGAAACACTAGATGGTTTATTGTTAGGTTTCATTTGTTGCTTAAATTCTTTTGCCACAATCTGATTTTCACTCTTATTTTTCTCCTGTTTTGCTTTATTAGCTCTATTAATATCATCTTTCAAAATGGATTCAGGAGTCATAGGTAGAAAAATAATATGGCTATCCTTATGAACAAGAGTATACTAATTATTTCTATCATGGTGTACAGTATGTTTATCAAATTGCCATGGTCTACCAAGTAATAAGGAACATGATTGCATGGGTACCACATCACAATCAACATAATCAACATATGTAGAGATACAAAAATGCACATGAACAGTACGTGTTACGTTAACCTTGCCGTTGTTGTTGAACCATTGGATGTAGTAAGGATGTGGATGTGGTCTTGTGGTGAGAGATAGCTTCTCCACCATCTCCATGCTAGCCAAGTTGTTGCAGCTCCCTCCATCCATGATTACGCGAACAGAACGTTCCTTCACAACTCACTTTGTATGGAACAAATTATGCCTCTGATTTTGCTCAGCTTGTGTGACCTGCACACTCAAAACACGTTGAGCAAGTAAACATTCATACCTGCCAGCATCTTTAGGAGCCATGTATTGCGTCTCATGATCAGAATCATCTCCACCGTATACTTCACATGTAATAAGAGCCAAAGTCTCCTCATCATAGTCACTAGCGGACTCATACCCACCATCCTTAGTAGCAATCATCACTGGTTGAGATTTGCATTCTCTCGCCAAATGTCCTCTTCCCTTAGAACAGCGACAAATAATATCACTTGTGTGCCCTGTTGATGCCATGGAAGAAGAAGAACTCTGTGCAGGACCGATAGGTGTGCTCTTGGCAGATAATGGTGGTTGTGTCTGCTTCCTTGTATCATAGCTGGTGGTAACAGTTGATGGAGGTGTCGGTGCAGTAGAATGTGTGGAAGTAGAGGATGCACGCGGTGTCCATGATGAAGGTGGACCTGCAGAAAAGTTAGTTCACACCAATGCTTGTCGATCCTACACTTCACGTTCAGCTTTTCAAGCAAGATGGAATAAACGAGTGATATTATTATATTCCTTATTTAATCCACCCATAAAATGTGCAAGCATAGCTTCATTATCATCAACAATACCACATCTAATCATACCATTTTGTAATTCCTGATAATATTCTTCTATAGAATTTTTTCCTTGTCTCAAATGCTGCAATTTTTGAAGTAATTCACGTTGATAATATGGTGGAACCCAGCAAGTACGCATAGCATTTTTCAAAGCAGCCCAAGTAGCTGGACTAGGATATAATCTACAATGTTCAGACCACCAAACACATGCAAAACTAGTGAAAGCACAAACAGCAGCAGGAACACGTCTCTCCTCGGGATAGTGTAAACATGTAAAACGTTGTTCAGTTTCTAACTCCCAAGTAATATATATATCAGGAACGTATCTACCCTCAAATGGTGGAATATTCAATTTCAGTTTAAGGAGATGGTCATGATCTCGTACCTGAGGGGGAGCCCTACCATTGCCATTATTTGAATGTGGACGACCTGGTGATTGTGGTGCTGGTGGTTGCACGTAGTTCTAATCTTGATCAACCTCATCCTCGTAATCTCCCGCATAATAATCCTCCTCCGCATTAGCAGCAGGAGCCACAGAAGTATCAACAGCAGCACCAACAGTTTGGCCAGGCTCAAGAGGGACACGGCTCGCTCGGCGGAGGCCTGTTTCGCGACATGGAGGTAGTCGTTGTGTTGTTGTTGTTGTTGTTGTTGGTGGTGGTGGTGGTGGTGGTGGTGGTGGTGGTGTTGTTGGTGGTGTTGTTGGTGCTGTTGTTGGTGCTGTTGTTGTTGGTGCTGTTGTTGGTGCTGTTGTTGGTGCTGTTGTTGTTGTTGTTGTTGTTCGGCAGGTGCAGCCGTTAGTGGTTGTGGAAGACGCGCAAGCAGTTCATTAAATTTATTGTTGAGCTTTGTTTCGAACATCTTCTCAAAGCCAGTTATCTTATCCATGGCCTCTTCAAAATTGTTCAACACATCTTGCACCTGTTCAGTCATCATTTGCTGAAATTTATCAGGCAACTCCTTATTCGTCATGTTCTCTTAGTCAGTATCATCGACTTATGATCTTGCCATGGTTAGCAGCAATAGAAACACACAAGATTATGATCCTACAAACTACTAGAAAATGGTGGTGGTGGGGCGTCACAAATCCGTCAAGCAAATCTCAAATTCTTAGCAGTTCTTAACCAGCAGCAGGCGGTGATCGGCAACCGTTGTAGTCAAAACACTCAAAGCTTGGATAGAGAGATTACCAGGGAGAGTCAAACACACGACGTAGATGTATGTGGAGCTAGGAAGGCTTATAATATGGTAGCAAAAAGGATCAGCAATACTCAATTCAGAGATGCAAAGTTGAATAAACGTTCAACGACGGTATTGTGCTGGTCCTAGGATAGACCGTGCTAGAGACGTGAGCCTATAACACTAACAAAATCACGGCGTTGCACGTAAAAAAGGGAGGAGCACACTCTGGGAAAAAATTGCACTTTTCCCCTTTTTTTGCTCCGCAACAATTTTTTTCGAATAAGTCTACAAATGGTCTAAAAACTGCCTAGCCAAAATTTTCCAGACTTAGTTTTTTTGAGTTTGGAACTATTTTTCTAATGCGGGTAGCACAAAAGTTGGGGAGTCCGAGTTGGTCACGACTCGAAGTATCGTGTGATCTGGAACTCAAAAACAAAGCAACAAATACTGGACTCGGACTAGGACTGGCGGCGGAGATGAATCTGGTGGAACTCAGACTGGTGGTGGTATATGGACTTGGATCGGTGGTAGTATATGGACTCGAATTGGTGATGGTATATGGACTGGGAGCGGTGGTGGTATATGGATTCGGATCAGTGGTGGTATATGTGTGACGCCCCGATTTGACCGTACACTAATCATACACGCAAACGTGTACGATCAAGATCAGGGACTCACGGGAAGATATCACAACACAACTCTACAAATAAAATAAGTCATACAAGCATCATATTACAAGTCAGGGGCCTCGAGGGCTCGAATACAAGAGCTCGATCATACACGAGTCAGCGAAGCAACAATATTTGAGTACAGACATAAGTTAAACAAGATTGCCTTAAGAAGGCTAGCACAAACTGGGATACATATCGAAACAGGCGCATGCCTCCTGCCTGGGATCCTCCTAAACTACTCTTGGTCGTCGTCAGCGGCCTGCACGTAGTAGTAGGCACCTCCAGTGTAGTAGGAGTCGTCCTCGATGGTGGCATCTGGCTCCTGGACTCCATCGCCTGGTCGCAACAATCGGGTATAGAAAGGGGGAAAAGGGAGAGCAAAGCAACCGTGAGTACTCATCCAAAATACTCGCAAGCAAGGATCTACACTACACATGTATGCATTGGTATCAAACGGAAAAATGGTATCATATGTGGACTGAACTGCAGAATGCCGGAATAAGAGAGGGATAGCTAGTCCTATCGAAGACTACGCTTCTGGCAACCTCCATCTTGCAGTATGTTGAAGAGAGTAAATGGTAAGTTCACCAATTATCATCGCCTAGCATAATCCTACCCGGTGATCCTCCCCTCGTCGCCCTATGGGAGAGTGATAACCGGTTGTATCTGGCACTTGGAAGGTTGTGTTTTATTAAGTATCCCGTTCTAGTTGTCATAAGGTCAAGGTACAACTCAAGGTACAACAGAGAGGTCAGCACGCCGGTCTAAATCCTATGGCGCAGGGGTCTGGGCCCATTTCCCATTGCACACCTGTACGTTGCGAACGCGACCGGTGAGCAAACCTAGCCTCCCTTATACAAGAGCAGGCGTTCCAGTCCAACCTGAGACGCGCCGCTCAGTCGCTGACGTCACGAAGGTTTCGGCCGATACCACGACGTCGTGTGCCCATAACTGTTCCCGCGTAGTTGGTTAGTGCGTATAGGCCAATGGCCAGACTCAGATCAAATACCCAGATCTCGTTAAGCGTGTTATTTTGTAATAACCGCAGACACCGACCAGGGCTAGGCCCACCTCTCTCCTAGGTGGTCTCAACCTACCCCATCGCTCTGCCACAAAGATCCACTCAGAGGGTCGTCGGGACAAATGTCATTTCAGACCCAATCCGTGAATCACTCGCGGTTACTCTACGAGCCGACCCGACTGTAGTCACCACAAGTATCATATAATATGTATATATGTATATACCCGTGATCACCTCC
The DNA here is from genome assembly GCF_003073215.2 of Triticum urartu. Lineage (NCBI taxonomy): Eukaryota > Viridiplantae > Streptophyta > Magnoliopsida > Poales > Poaceae > Triticum > Triticum urartu. The sequence goes on from NC_053028.1 coordinate 340,419,933, forward strand.
CGAGTGATCACGGCCCGCTAGTATAGCATGGAAGACAGGCAAGAATGTAGGGCCACTGATGGTTAACTAGCATCCTATACTAGGCATTTAGGATTGCAGGTAAGGTATCAATAACTGTAGCAACAATGACAGGCTATGCATCAGGATAGGATTTATGGAAAGCAGTAACATTCTACACTACTCTAATGCAAGTAGTAGAGAGAAGAATAGGCGATATCTGGTGATCAAGGGGGGGGCTTGCCTGGTTGCTCTGGAAGGAAGGAGGGGTCATCTTCGATGTAGTCGAACACACGGACATCAGCAGCAGTCTCGGAGTCTACCGGAAATAAGTAACGGAGGGGGAACACAATAAATAACAGAGCAATCAAATGTAACACAAAGAAAGATGTGGCAATAAGTTGTGCTAGAGGTGACCTAACGTAGGGACAGGTGGTACCAGTGAAGGGGGGAAACAACCGGGAAAGTATTCCCGATGTTTTGCGTTTTCGGACCAATGAATCAGAGGGGGAAAGTTGCGTGTTCACTATGCTAGGGATGGGTGGCGGACGAATGGGCTGCGTATCCAGATTCGTCTCGTCGTTCTGAGCAACTTTCATGTACAAAGTTTTTTCATCCGAATTACAGATTATTTTATATTAATCTTCAAAGTTTTAAACAATTTCTGGAATTTCTGGAATTTATCTTAATTCGAAAATAAAAGAAAAAGAGCTATGGCTACACAGGGAATGTACCCAAAATGTTGCTTATCAGGCTGGTAGGTGGGGTCATTGACTGAATTGACTCAGTCAAAAGTTGACTGGTCAAAGGGTGAATAGTACTATGGTCCCACAAGTCTTTGTCACTGGCTTTAATAGATTAATCATGTTTGCTTAATTAATAGTGGGGCCCTTCTGTCATGGAAACATTAGACTACCTAGGCCCTAATTAATCTAACAAAATCCTAATTAGTCCTAAACTAATTTGGTCGGCCCCACATGTTATGGGCACCACGACCACCTACAGTGCGCCTGTGCACACGCGCACACACATGCCAGGGAGGGCTCCATGGCCGGACTTGGCCAGAGGAGGCACGCCTGGGCGGGGTCAGCAGCAGCGGTAGCGGGCGGCATGGCTGGAGGCGGGCACCGCGGCACCGGCGCGGCGAGCGCAGGCGCAGGAGGAGGCGGCGGCTAGCAGCAGCAGCAGCCGGAACGGGAGCGAGCAAGTGGGCTAGGCGAGCGAGTGTGCTACAGTGGCACGAGGCAGGCAACCGCGGCAGGGGACAAGGCATGTGAGCGGGGCAGGCTCAGCAGCGCGAGCGCGGGCGCACGGGAGCTGCAGGGCACGACGCGGGCGCGGTACAGCAGCAACAGCAGCACATGGGCGGGCGGCTCGCGGGGGCGAGCGCGCGGGGCATCCAGGCTACGACAGGGCGCGGCGAAGGCGCGGGGTCCGCGGCCAGAGGGAGCACGGACAGGCGCTGCCAGCGGGGTTACGGGCGTGGCCATGGGAGTAAACGTGCGGCGGCTACGGCGCATACGGCGACGGGAAGACAGGGGGACGGGGTGGAATGAAGGAGGGGCTGACCAAAGCCCTGTAGATGTGCAAAGCGAGCTCGGGGAGGGCTCGACAGTGGCGGTTCCGGGCGATGGCGATGTCGATGGAAAGAAGGGAGATTGCTCGATCCGTTCGTTGTGGAGGAGTAGAGCTCGGAGTGGTGGTTGAAGACGACAAGGCGGACGACGGCGAAGTAGACGGACATGCTCCTAGGCGGCAGAGGCGACGCTGAGCGCGGGGACAGAGGGATCCATGGCGACGGGTGCAACGGGTGGCTACTGGATCGAGAGAGGGAAAAGATCTTGGGGTTGTCGACGAGGTCGAGGGGAATCGTCCTTATCCCCTCGACGATTTGGTGGCGCGGGGCGACGAATAGGTCCAACGGGGATGGCGAGGGGCATGAGCCCTCGGTCGGCTTCCTCTATAGCTAGAGGAAGCCAACCGAAGGAAGAGGTGGGTTGGGCCGTACGGGCCTGTCCCTGTGGCCTAAGGCCCAGGGCAGAGGGGGGCTTTACCTTTTCCTTTTATTTAAATTTTGTTTTTTCTAATTTTGTTTCTGTTTTGCAATTCTTTTAGTTACCGAATGTTTTTGCAAAAGGTGCCACCGGTTGGAACAAATTCTAGGCGTTATAAAGCAGTTAACTGAATAATTGTTTATTTTGAAAAGGTTATTTTATTAGCTGATGGTCCACTTATTAATTTCCTAGGGATTTAACAGAGAGTCGGATGAAGTTGGTTTCATCACGGCAATGACCAGGAGAAATTTATAGAATAGTGTGAACATTTTTAGTTTTACTATTTTATAAAATTATAATTTGACTTGGCATTAGAATTTGGATTTGAGTTTGGTTTGAAAGTGAGGATTAGCATAATAATTATGATGACATAGCATCATTAGGCATGAGATTATTGTAGCATGACACCGGGGGTGTTACAAATCTCCTCCACTACAAGAAATCTCGTCCCGAGATTTAAGAGGGGGAGTAAGGGGGAAAGGTTTTGGTTATGAAATTCCAACGAGTCTTCTTGTCTTGGTTGCTCTTATCGAAGAGGTCAGTCCATTGCGTTGATGTCTTCATTTCTCTCCATCAGGGCGTCATGACGAAGCTGTCATCCTTCTTCGGGAATTCCATCGTACTTACGAATAGGTAAGGGGCAGCTTGACAATGATTTGATGTTAAAATGGGTAATCATCTGGGGGCTATCCCATGAATGAGACAAGAATATCTCTCGAGTTGAACAAATAAAACACATCGAGAGGAAAGTAAGATGGTACAATAAGAAGTTTTCAAACAGATAGACAATCGTTCATTGCCTGAAACAAAGTGTAAAAGGGGTTCGGTGCTATGGGAATAAGTATTGTGTCTGATACCTGAATTGACGATCTCTTGAAAAGTGGCTCATGAATTACATACGAGGTCACGTGTGAGGGACAACCTTGGGAACAGGGGGGTACAGGCGAGTCAGGTTTTGATCCTGGAACCTATGGGTTATGGGCCCACCATGTGGGTTAAATGTACTAAGGGCACTGACATCCTGCACGATCATCTAAGCCAGGCATGTCAAAGGATAGCATGTCAGTTATGTCGGCGACATCATCGGTACCAAGGGCGAGGGATGAAGGGAACCATTTTCCAGCTCGTTGAACGAGGCAGACCAATTGGCAAAGTTCCCATCCATCGGTGGTGTGACGCCCCAAGACCGGAGCTTCAGATGCCTTCCAGGGTTTCCGGGTTTCATTGTGTGATTTGTTTCCTCTGTTGCATTCATCTTTGCATCATGTGCATTGCATCATGTCATAAATCTTTTGCATCTCAACTAAATAATTTGTGTGGATCTTCGATCCATTTAAATCGAGGGAAGAGTGACTTCTCTTTATAACCTTATCCTCCTAATATTTAGGGAGCTATTATAAATATTCCATTAATTTGGAATCATCGTAACACACGTGCAAAATAATTTCCATGTCTATTCCTCTTCGATTTTGACCTTCAAAACTTGCCAATATCTCTCATCTCTTTTCTCGAGGCTCCTCCTAAAACCTCAACATTTTTGGACACCTCTAATTCCTAGCCCTTGTTCAAACCATTTGAATTAAATTCAAATGATTTTGAATTAAATCCTTGCGATCATGCCTCTCCTATTTTTCTTGGAACCAGCGCATTTTTGCGAGTCCGCGAATATTATTTGCGTGCACTAATTCTTTTCCTATCCCTCTCTTTCTTTTCGTCTCTCCAATTCTTTTCTGCTAAAGGAAATATGAGAGAGAGAGAGAGAGAAGAGAGATAGCCCAGGCCGGCCCAACCTCCAGCGCATGCCCATTTGCCACCGAGGCCCATCCAGCCGGCCCACCTATCTGCTCTAACCCTAGCCCAACCCCCACTCTCCCTCGTCTCCTCCTCTAGCACTGCCAACAGCCCCGCGCACATCTCCCCTCGAACCTCTTCCCGATCCCATCGCTCTCCCTCCGCTACCAGGAGTCCCTCGCTCGACCCCTCCTCTCACCCGATCCCGCTCGACCCCTTCCCCTCACACGCAGGAGCCCTTCTTGCTCACCTCGCGCCGCCACTTCGCCCTCCTCTGGTGCCGTCCCGCTCCCCCGCGCTCGTTTCCTCTGCCGGCGACCTCCACTGCCTTGCCGCCTCTGCCTCTCCTCACTGCTGTTTCCGCCATGGCACCGCGCCCTGCTTCTCCTCCCTCGCCGAACCTCCATGCCACCCTCCTCTGCCATGACCTCCTTCCTCCAGAGACCGACCTTGTTTCTCCCATCCTCGCTCATTCGTCGCGCCCCTCTTCTCCTTACTGAGGCCGCCGCCGGCGCCCCAAGCACAACTGCACCCTACTGCAGCTTCTCCTCCCCCTCGCGGCGACTCCCCTGCTCCAGCCGCTGATGGCTGCTTCATCCATAGATGCGCGCGCCCACGTTGACTCGGGTGAATCAAGCACCCTGACTCGACGCTGCTCTGGCCGCAACCACCTCAGGCCTTCAACCACGATGCCCGGCATGGCCCTCCTCGCACTGCTGCTCCTTGTTTTCGTCTTCTGTCGCGACCGTCTCCTTCCCTAACGCCCTTGCGGAGGCTGTTGCTTCAGGTCCACCACGACACCGTCTCCAGAGCCCAAGTCCAAGGACTAATGCGTTTGGGTAACTCGTCAAGTACATCTTCGTCAAGATCGATGCTTGGACAAGCTCCGTTTGCATGGATTACATCAAGTACCACGACGACCGTCGAGGCCGCCAAGTTCTACTATCGATGAACGCTTTGGAATCGCCAAGTCAAACTACAACGCGAAGACCATGTACAACTACTGATCCCGTGGAGGTCACCAAGTACCCCAATGGCTGGAGCCCTCGGATCCGTCAAGTTCGCCTACGAAACGTGCACCCTACCGTCGACCGTGGACGTCAAGATCCTCGCCGTGACCTCAAACATCTAAGGAATGTGCACGACTACAAAATGGGTACCACTACCGTTGCCGAAGACCTGTGTAACGGAACCGTCAAGTTCAACTAACGTCACGTGAACCGCTACTTCCCACGATGACCCTGTGAACAACTACTTCCCCTTCGACACGTGTACCCCTACCGCCGAACTCGATCCGTTCCGATAATGCTTGCTTCGAAGGTATAACCCCGAGACGCCCGTCCGTGAACGAATGCATGTGTGATGTATGAGATGCTCGTGCTTGCTCCGTGCTCGAATTGTCGATGCACGTCGCCCCTCTTTTTGCCTTGCCACCGACATGTGGGAACTCGGTATCCGAGATCACCCCACTAGCCTTGCATGTCACGTTCCGCACACTTCCCCTTTGCATCGGTATCTCAATCGAGTACCGGAACCGGAACGCTGCCATGGCACCATTTTCGTTATCGTTGCCGTGGCACCCCTTTCCTTTCCACCACGGTGACAAAATGCTTCATAATACTCTTATCAACTTTTAATAAAAATTGCATAAAACTTGTTCATGTCATCCGCATCATGATAACAACAATTAAAACGTTTAAATTGTTGTTGCAACAAATTACTAAGGCATATGGGGATTTACCGGATTCGTTATTTGTTATATCCGGCCCCATTTAAATTGTTTAGATAGTATAGTTTTGTTATGCTTCACCTCTTGCCATGTTAACCAACATTTAAATTTGTTGAGTACCTAATCGGGAGAGAACTAAATAATAAATGTGGTGTTCCGTCAATATGCAACTCATTGCATATTGAGCTGCACTTAATTTGTAGGATTGCTTGTGCACTTTGCCATGCCATGCCTCTTTAATCCAGACATGCATCATACTTGTTGTGCATCATGCCATGTTTAGGTGATGGTTGTTTACCATGATTGTTTGCTTCTTTCCGGTGTTGCTTCTTCGGGTTGGTTCCGATAACGTCGTGTTTGTGAGGATCCAATCATCGACGTTCGTTTGTCTTCTTCATGGACTCGTTCTTCTTCCTTGCGGGACTTCAGGCAAGATGACCATACCCTCGAAATCACTTCTATCTTTGCTTGCTAGTTGCTCGCTCTTTTGCTATGCCTATGCTGCGATACCTACCACTTGCTTATCATGCCTCCCATATTGTTGAGCCAAGCCTCTAACCCACCTTGTCCTAGCAAACCGTTGTTTGGCTATGATACCGCTTTGCTCATCCCCTCTTATAGCGTTGTTAGTTGCAGGTGAAGATTGGAGTTTGTTCCTTGTTGGAACATGGATATTATTGTTGGGATATCACAATATCTCTTAATTAATTAATGCATCTATATACTTGGTAAAGAGTGGAAGGCTCGGCCTTATGCCTGGTGTTTTGTTCCACTCTTGCCGCCCTAGTTTCCGTCATATCGGTGTTATGTTCCCGGATTTTGTGTTCTTACACAGTTGGTTTATAATGGGAACCCCTTGACAGTTCGCTTTGAATAAAACTCCACTAGCAAGGCCCAACCTTGGTTTTACCTTTCGCCACCTAGCCTTTTTCCCTTGGGAGTCGCGCATCCCGAGGGTCATTTTTATTTTATACCGCCGGGCCAGTGCTTGTCTAAGTGTTGGTCCAACCCAGAGCACCATGCGGGGCCGTCCGTTGGCAACTTGGGTTACGTTGGCTCCCGTACGCTTAGCTTATCCGGTGAGCCCTGAGAACGAGATATGTGCAGCTCCTATAGGGATTTGTCGGCACAGCGGCTGGTCTTGCTGGACTTGTTTTACCATTGTCGAGGATGTCTTGTAACCGGGATGCCGAGTCTGATCGGGCTGTCTTGGGAGAAGGAATATCCTTCGTTCACTGTGAGAGCCTGTGATGGGCTAAGTTGGGACACCCCTGTAGGGATTGAACTTTCGAAAGCCATGCCCGCGGTTATGGGAAGATGGGAATTTGTTAATGTCCGGTTGTAGAAAACCTGAAACTTATCTTAAATAAAATGCATCAACCGCGTGTGTAACCATGATGGTTTCTTCTCGGCGGGGTCCGGGAAGTGAACACAGTGTTGGAGTTATGCTTGATGTTGGTTGCTCTAGGATCACTTCTTGATCATAGATTCTCGACCGTGCTTTTGCCTTCTCTTCTCGCTCTCTTTTGCATATAGGCTAGCCACCATATATGCTAGTCGCTTGCTGCAGCTCCACCTCATACCTTTACCTAACCTATAAGCTTAAATAGTATTGATCGTGAGGGTGTGAGATTGCTGAGTCCCCGTGACTCACAAATACTTCCAAAACCAGTTTGCAGGTGTCGATGAACTGTACAGGTGACGCAACCGAGCTCAAGGAGGAGCTCGATGAAGATCGTGTTCGTTTTGGTGTTCCGTTTTTCAGTTGATCAGTAGTGGAGCCCAGTTGGGACGATCGGGGATCTGTGTAGCATTTGGGGTAGTCTTCTTTTATTTTGGTTCCGTAGCCGGACCTCGATTGTATCTGGATGATGTAATGCTTTATTCATGTATTGTGTGAAGTGGCAATTGTAAGCCAACTATGTATCTTTTTCCCTTATGTATTACATGGGTTGTGTGAAGATTACCTCACTTGCGACATTGCTTTCAATGCGGTTATGCCTCTAAGTCGTGCTTCGACACGTGGGAGATATAGCCGCATCGAGGGTGTTACAAGTTGGTAATTAGAGCCTTCCCCGACTTTAGGAGCCCCCTGCTTGATCGAATCGCTGGCGTTGTTGAGTCTAGAAAAATGTTTTGAGTCATTTAGGATTATATATATCGGAGAGTTAGGAATTCTTTTTACCCCTCAGTCCCTTCGTCGCTCTGGTGAGGCATCCTGGCGTAGAGTTTTGACTCTTCTCTTCTCAAATTTCACTAAATTTTTTTTAGGATCACGCAGGTATCTTGGAATCGTTCCGATGGTTTTGTGACGAGAACATTGTTCTTGGTGCCTCCTGTCATTTAGGGGTTGTGGCAGTGTCCTGGGGAGTTGAGCTCCGAGGTGTTGTCATCACAATTTTATCGTTGTAGTTCTGGAATACTTGAGTTTCGCCGACATCGAAAATCTCTTTTATCCAGTTGTTGGTGAGATAACCTTGATGCCACCCAGTACTGGGGCGGGAGTTCGGGAGTATTGCCATAACTCGTATAACGGATGCTTTTCGAAGGTGGAGGTAAACGATTTCCGAAGGTTTCTTGGTTATGTGTTGAAGGATGGATACAGCTGGATGTAGGACTTATTAGTTTGGGTGAGATATTATGCTTCCCCTGTATCCCCAACACTTGATTGCATAACCGGAAAATTTCGGGAGTTTATAAGTGGGAATTCAAGTAGCTCTTAGGATATCTTTCCGACAGATGTATGATATGAAATTGGGGTTCGACGTCTAGTGGTCCACCTATCCACGGTTGGTTTTACAGTGGTCTCGTTGTGTCTTAAAGAGTCCTTCGCTATGCTGACTCGGGGACGCTTCGTATGTCATGTGCACTGCCTTGTATATGATGGTGCTGTACGATCGAGCCCGTGTAGGCCCCACCATGAAAACTTCGGACGAAATCTCTATCATATGTTTGTTCTGGCTTATTTCGCAAGCCGATCCTTTGTTTTGTTTTGAGTTGTGGTATTCGAGTTGCTTCGATGTCAAGTGTTGATTCCATACCATCCCCAAATGTTGTTCTCATACTCCGATGCGAATACTAATCCTTCATGATAATCTAGATTGTCATGTCAATCCTTTTTACCGGCGTGTTTCTCTTCAAGTGGATCCGATCTTTTCAACATCCGCAAGATCAAGTATCGGTTCTTCTCAACGGTGTCTGTTTCATCCGTCTCCAGGTTGTTTTTATTTTTCCCACCTGCCCACCCTTGTTTCGTCAAGGACTAAGATTTAATCAACTACCCATCTTATTCATGTGAAGCCTCTTCTTTCTTTTCAATCAATGTCCTTACCGGTGATTCTTATGAAGATCCTAACGGAACCTCAAGTTCATCATTTTTCATTCTCTTTCTTCTCAGGTGGAACCAATTCAAGCTTTGTTGATCATATCCCTTTCCTCGTGTCAAATGTTTTATCATACCGGTGCACCTCGTAATCATCCACTCCTCACTATTCATTTGTTCCAGAGTGTCGAAGATATCTCAGAAGATTCGTGCTTACATTCTGCTTTCGTTCACGCTCTTTCGAGGATGGTATCTCATTCAAGTCATTTATATTCGACCGGTGCATTCTCCTTTTCAAGCAATCATTTCAACGGTGTTTCTCTTGAGAGGGCCCTAACCCACAGGTTTTTTCCCAGGATCTTACCTGACTCTTCTAATCTTCCCGGAGTTATTCTCAAATTCTTTCAAAGTTTGACGTAAGAATGATTCTTCATCAGTCAAATGCCTTCTCCAAGATCTTTCACACTATTTTCATCGTTGGCTCAACCTCTTCGCTTTTGATTCTTCCAGAGTATCTCAACTATTCATGGTGGTGTTTCTCGTTGTCATTCTCGAATTTTGAAGATCGAAGAAGAGTTTTTCCTCCATATCTTATCTGTTCTCTCAAAGATTCGTGGTTCTAGTTTGAGGCCATCCTCTCATAATTGTTTTGATTGTGGGAATTCTTTTCATCCATCCGGAGCAATTCAGGACTCTTTTCAGTTTGTTTCACCCAAAGGCCATTATCTCAGATTTATTCATTCTCAGCTTTCAGCTTTCATTCTCGAAATCTTACCGGTGCATCGATGAAATATCCTCTAATCAGCTCGTGTTCTCTTCGTTCTCTGGTATCTAAATCCTGTTAAGTATTTCCATTCATTTTCTAATTTTTCCCGGTGTCTCCTTATCTTTTCTTCAACCGTTTTCAATTCTTACGGTGGTTTGTTCAAGATCTCTCTTCCTTGGTTATCATATCAATTCTTTCATTCTTTCAAATTCTACAGGTGGTTCGTTGAAGGTTTTCCCAAGTTTGCGCTATATCTACCTTAATCCTTTTTAGCGAGAATAAGTAGTATGTCAAATCCGTTGTTTGTCATCAATCTAAATTGGTGAAGGATACGCATAACATAATTCTTATTCTTGTTTCATCCAAGTGATCTAATTTCCTGCTTTCCGGCATGGTTCATCATATCACATTCTCGGTTTCAGATGCTTTATCTTTCTTTCCCAGAGTTCCAAGCTCTCGCAATTATATCACCACGGAGATTCATCGAAATCGTTACAAGGATTCACCTTGTGTTTTCAACTTCTTTTTCCTTTCATTTGATCAATCATTTTATTACCGGAGTTCTTCATGGAGGCTCTACATGATGGTTCACCAATGTTTTAATTCCTTCTCGAAGTGCTCATCAAGATTCTTTTCATAGGAGTTCAAGCATTATTCATCTTGCATCCCAAAGTCCAATTCGTTCTATCTTATCTTTTGAGGTGGTGTTATGTCAATTTTGATAATTTTCCTTCGTGTTTCTTGATTCACAAGTTATCAAGAATGAGATATTTTAAATCCATCAATCTCGTCATTGGAGTTATCTTGGGTTATATTTCACCTAAATCCTTCCCTAAGGATTGTTGCTATTTATGGTGCTCATAAAGGACCCAAGTTCTTCATTTATCCTCCCGGTGAAATAAGTTTTCTCGTCTCCTTGTTCTTATCTACCCAATCTTGTTTTTGTTAGTGGCAGAATTTCACCTCAGTTTTGAGATGTTTTCCATAAGCCCTCAACAAGCCTGCTCTTTTCGTTGTTGGTTTTCCAACAACTCCATTCAACCTTTTCTTCGTAAGCATGCTCCTTCAATTTTAATTGTGAGAGTTGCCATTCCTATTCTCTGTTTTTTTTCTCTTTCCAACCATCTAGTTTTCCATTCATCCCGGAGGCATGGTATTGTTGCTATATTCAACCATCATCTCGTTTTGTCAAAGATCATGTTCTTTTCGTGCTCATCCATTTAACCGGAGTGTTGTGCCCTCTGCGCAAGATCTTTTTGCCTTAGCAAGTCTTGCATCGCTTCTCAACCGGAGTGCTTTCTGAATTTGTTCTTCCTTGTTCCTCTTTTCTAACGGAGTGTTTTCAACTTTTTTAATCTCCGTTGTTTTCTTCTTTTCAATTTGTTCAACCTCTCAAGGTTCTTTGGTTTCACTCATTTGTCAACAAGCAACTTAGTTTTACCTCTTATCTTCCTCTTCCTTTTCCCTTCGGTGCCATTCTAGATCTCGGGACGAGACCCTCTTGTAGTGGTGGAGTGTTGTGATGCCCCGAGACCGGAGCTTCAGATGCCTTCCAGGGTTTCCGGGTTTCGTTGTGTGATTTGTTTCGTTTGTTGTATTCATCTTTGCATCATGTGCATTGCATCATGTCATAAATCTTTTGCATCTCAACTAAATAATTTGTGTGGATCTTCGATCCATTTAAATCGAGGGAAGAGTGACTTCTCTTTATAACTTTATCCTCCTAATATTTAGGGAGCTATTATAAATATTCCATTAATTTGGAATCATCGTAACACACGTGCAAAATAATTCCCATGTCTATTCCTCTTCGATTTTGACCTTCAAACCTTGCCAATATCTCTCATCTCTTTTCTCGAGGCTCCTCCTAAAACCTTAACATTTTTGGACACCACTAATTCCAAGCCCTTGTTCAAACCATTTGAATTAAATTCAAATGATTTTGAATTAAATCCTTGCGATCATGCCTCTCCTATTTTTCTTGGAACCAGCGTATTTTTGCGAGTCCGGGAATATTATTTGCGTGCGCTAATTCTTTTCCTATCCCTCTCTTTCTTTTCATCTCTCCAATTCTTGTCTGCTAAAGGAAATATGAGAGAGAGAGAGAGAGAGAGAAGAGAGATAGCCCAGGCTGGCCCAACCTCCAGCGCACGCCCATTTGCCACTTAGGCCCATCCAGCTGGCCCACCTATCTACTCTAACCCTAGACCAACCCCCACTCTCCCTCGTCTCCTCCTCTAGCGCCGCCAACAGCCCCGCGCACATCTCCCCTCGAACCTCTTCCCGATCCCATCGCTCTCCCTCCGCTGCCAGGAGTCCCTCGCTCGATCCCTCCTCTCGCCTGATCCCGCTCGACCCCTTCCCCTCGCACGCAGGAGCCCTTCTTCCTCACCTTGAGCCACCACTTCGCCCTCCTCTGGCGCCGTCCCGCTCCCCCGCGCTCGTTTCCTCTGCCGGCGACCTCCACTGCCTTGCCGCCTCTGCCTCTCCTCGCTGCTGTTTCCGCCATGGCACCGCGCCCTGCTTCTCCTCCCTCGCCGAACCTCCACGCCGCCCTCCTCTGCCATGACCTCCTTCCTCCAGAGACCGACCTTGTTTCTCCCATCCTCGCTCGTTCGTCGCGCCCCGCTTCTCCTCACTGAGGCCGCCGGCGGCGCCCCAAGCACAACCGTGCCTTGCTGCAGCTTCTCCTCCACCTCGCGGTGACTCCCCTGCTCCAGCCGCTGATGGCTGCTTCGTTCATAGATGCGTGCGCCCATGTTGACTCGGGTGAGTCAAGCACCCTGACTCGACGCTGATCTGGCCGCAACCACCTCAGGCCTTCAACCACGACGCCCCTCATGGCCTTCCTCGCACTGCTGCTCCTTGTTTTCGTCTTCTATCGTGACCGTCTCCTTCCCCAACGCCCTTGCGGAGGCTGTTGCTGCAGGTCCACCACGACACCGTCTCCGGAGCCCAAGTCCGAGGACTAACGCGTTCAGGTAACTCGTCAAGTACGTCTTCGTCAAGATCGATGCTTGGACAAGCTCCGTTTGCGTGGATTACGTTAAGTACCACGACGACCGTCCAGGCCGCCAAGTTCTACTATCGATGAACGCTTTGGAATCGCCAAGTCAAACTACAACGCGAAGACCATGTACAACTGCTGATCCCGTGGAGGTCACCAAGTTCCCCGATGGCCGGAGCCCTCAGACCCGTCAAGTTCACCTACGAAATGTGCACCCTACCATCGACCCCGTGGACGTCAAGATCCTCGCCGTGACCTTGAACATCTACGGAATGTGCACGACTACAAAATGGGTACCACTACCATTGCCGAAGACCTGTGTAACGGAACTGTCAAGTTCAACTACTGTCGCGTGAACCGCTACTTCCCACGACGACCCCATGAACAACTACTTCCCCTTCGACACGTGTACCCCTACCGCCGAACTCGATCCGTTCCGATAATGCTCGCTTCGAAGGTATAACCCCGAGACGACCGCCCGTGAACGAATGCATGTGTGATGTATGAGATGCTCGTGCTTGCTCCGTGCTCGAATTGTCGATGCACGTCACCCCTATTTTTGCTTTGCCACCGACATGTGGGAACTCGGTATCCGAGATCACCCCACCATCCTTGCATGTCACGTTTCGCACACTACCCCTTTGCATCGGTATCTCAATCGAGTACCAGAACCAGAATGCTGCCATGGCATCGTTTTCGTTATCATTGCCGTGGCACCCCTTTCCTTTCCACCACGGTGACAAAATGCTTCATAATGCTCTTATCAACTTTTAATAAAAATTGCATAAAACTTGTTCATGTCATTCGCATCATGATAACAACAATTAAAACGTTTAAATTGTTGTTGCAACAAATTACTAAGGCATATGGGGATTTACCGGATTCGTTATTTCTTATATCCGGCCCCATTTAAATTGTTTAGATAGTATAGTTTTGTTATGCTTCACCTCTTGCCATTTTAACCAACATTTAAATTTGTTGAGTACCTAACCGGGAGAGAACTAAATAATTAATGTGGTGTTCCGTCAATATGCAACTCGTTGCATATTGAGCTCCACTTAACTTGTAGGATTGCTTGTGCACTTTGCCATGCCATGCCTCTTTAATCCGAACATGCATCATACTTGTTGTGCATCATGCCATGTTTAGGTGATGGTTGTTTACCATGATTGTTTGCTTCTTTCCGGTGTTGCTTCTTCGGGTTGGTTCCGATAACGTCGTGTTTGTGAGGATCCGTTCATCCACGTTTGTTTGTCTTCTTCATGGACTCGTTCTTCTTCCTTGCGGGATTTCAGGCAAGATGACCATACCCTCGAAATCACTTCTATCTTTGCTTGCTAGTTGCTCGCTCTTTTGCTATGCCTATGCTGCGATACCTACCACTTGCTTATCATGCCTCCCATATTGTTGAGCCAAGCCTCTAACCCACCTTGTCCTAGCAAACTGTTGTTTGGCTATGTTACCGCTTTGCTGAGCCCCTCTTATAGCGTTGTTAGTTGCAGGTGAAGATTGGAGTTTGTTCCTTGTTGGAACATGGATATTATTGTTGGGATATCACAATATCTCTTAATTAATTAATGCATCTATATACTTGGTAAAGGGTGGAAGGCTCGGCCTTATGCCTGGCGTTTTGTTCCACTCTTGCCGCCCTAGTTTCCGTCATATCGGTGTTATGTTCCTGGATTTTGCGTTCCTTACACGGTTGGGTTATAATGGGAACCCCTTGACAGTTCGCTTTGAATAAAACTCCACTAGCAAGGCCCAACCTTGGTTTTACCATTCGCCACCTACCCTTTTTCCCTTGGGAGTCGCGCATCCCGAGGGTCATCTTTGTTTTATACCCCCGGGCCAGTGCTTGTCTAAGTGTTGGTCCAACCCAGAGCACCGTGCGGGGCCGTCCCTTGGCAACTTGGGTTACGTTGGCTCCCGTACGCTTTAGCTTATCCGGTGTGCCCTGAGAACGAGATATGTGCAGCTCCTATCGGGATTTGTCGGCACAGCGGGTGGTCTTGCTGGACTTATTTTACCATTGTCGAGGATGTCTTGTAACCAGGATGCCGAGTCTGATCGGACTGTCTTGGGAGAAGGAATATCCTTCGTTGACCGTGAGAGCTTGTGATGGGCTAAGTTGGGACACCCCTGCAGGGATTGAACTTTCGAAAGCCGTTCCCGCAGTAATGGGCAGATGGGAATTTGTTAATGTCCGGTTGTAGAAAACCTGAAACTTATCTTAAATAAAATGCATCAACCGCGTGTGTAACCGTGATGGTCTCTTGGCAGGGTCCGGGAAGTGAACACGGTGTTGGAGTTATGCTTGATGTTGGTTTCTCTAGGATCACTTCTTGATCATATATTCTCGACTGTGCTTTTGCCTTCTCTTCTCGCTCTCTTTTGCGTATAGGTTAGCCACCATATATGCTAGTCGCTTGCTGCAGCTCCACCTCATACCTTTACCTTACCTATAAGCTTAAATAGTCTTGATCGCGAGGGTGTGAGATTGCTGAGTCCCCGTGACTCAAAGATACTTCCAAAACCAGTTTGCAGGTGTTGATGAACTGTACAGGTGACGCAACCGAGCTCAAGGAGGAGCTCGATGAAGATTGTGTTCGTTTTGGTGTTCCGTTTTTCAGTTGATCAGTAGTGGAGCCCAGTTGGGACGATCGGGGATCTTTGTAGAATTTGGGGTAGTCTTCTTTTATTTTGGTTCCGTAGCCGGACCTTGATTGTATCTGGATGATGTAATGCTTTATTCATGTATTGTGTGAAGTGGCGATTGTAAGCCAACTATGTATCTTTTTCCCTTATTTATTACATGGGTTGTGTGAAGATTACCTCACTTGCGACATTGCTTTCAATGCGGTTATGCCTCTAAGTCGTGCTTCGACACGTGGGAGATATAGCCGCATCGAGGGCGTTACAGGTGGTTACCGGAATGTCAACAACAATAGTAACAGGGCCTTACTGACAGAGTGGCACAATGAGGTGCTCGCATAAGCAGGGAATTATCACTGCTTAGTTAAGTAGATTACAAGAAAGGTTAAACAAAACAATGGAAAGGAAAATGTGATTATCAAATTAACAGAACAATGGAAAGGAAAATGTGTTAAAACACATATTCCAGGGGTTCCTTCCCAAGAACAAGCAGAGCACGATATCCAAGACAGGATAGAAAGTAGAAAACCATTTAGGTAATGGGAGAGGAATTTTCATTGCCTTACCCATACAACGGTGTTTGGATAATGGTTAAAGAAAACTTAGCATTGCGCTTTCAATGCTCTTATTGAAAATCGGAGTACCACAGACATGCTTCGAGATAGCATGGACATGGTCAACAGGTGAAGATCAGACTTTGGAAACACAAAGGATCCATCAGGAATAACTTATAGAATAAGTCTTACACTTTCCTCATGGAAGAATGGATAACCTTACTAAAAAGGAAACTATAGAAATAGGTCCTCCGGTCAGGTGTGTTAGGCATGACATCATCTAACTGGGTCATATAAAGACCATGTTATAACTCTTGAAAATAGGTTCCAACCATTATATCTGACCGAGATCCAGTTCTGATTGGCGCCAGGATACCACAGACTTGGGATGCATGAGAAGAAAAATTGCAACACAAATTGACGAGAGGACATTCTAAGATCCTCGGGAAATGAACTATGGAAGCGAGTTCTGAAACAATAGTTCATCATTAAATGAAGGAGAGGTGAGGAGGTGGCTGATTGACTCAGCGAATATTCATTGAGATTTTCAAAAGATGGATTTCCACACTTATGTGAACAAGGGGATAACATTTGTCGGATCAAATGATATAATAATGTATGTTAGAGAAAAAAAATACTCAATTAAACATTGGCTAAAAGGTGCACCCAAAATATGGGCTTAGGTAGTATGGTCAATGTTAGAATGATGATTCGATATTCAATGGCCTAAGGATGTAATGTTGATCATTAACTCCAAAGCAATAGGGTTAATAGAAGGGCAGAATCCAAACAGCACCGTTCACCTGTTGGTATCCCGGTTAGAAACAACACAAGAAAGAATGGTGATGGTGAGAAGTATCACTATACCAAGAATTCTTAAGAGGTGGAGCAATTCTCACAACATTCTTGACATAAAAGATGGTAATACTCCAAGGTAAAGAAGAACATATGCTGGATAGCAAGGGACTCAAGATTCAATCCAAAACATGAACACATTTGTGTTGAGGGAAGACAAGGATGTGGTCGATGATAACACAAATCATCGAGGGGCAAGGATGGTAGTTGTCAACATGAATTCGATCGATATCCTTGAAGAGCTCAGAATGTTGATGATGAACATGACACATTTGTCGAGAGGTTTCATGAGGATATAATCGATCGGTGATGACGTCAAGCGAAAGGAATGATGAAGCGAAAGGTTATTGGAACCATGGGTACGACACAAACTCAAAATCAAGTTTGCTGTTCAAGGAGAAATGATATGACGAGGAAGATTGACATAAGATTAGCTCACCATCGAAATCTGTGCTCCGGGAAGAAGGACCAAGTAGCGCAATTAAAATTAGCACGATAATGATGTAGCCGATCAGGCTAAGAATGACATGATGGAGTATTAAACTTGTAAGCAATGAAGATTTCTAATACTTGTTGAATCGCAGTGCGGCCTCGATTCCGTTATCGGTGTCCTTAAGTATCTAACAACTCAGAACCCGGGGAAAAATTGGAATCGGGGAGAAATAATAGTAGATGAAAAACTCATAAGGAGTTATGTAGTTCCATGATATTCTCGAGATACCAGAGGGTAATACTCGACGACAGACCAAAGTAGAGGTTGGACTGGGGTATTGTTCTTTAGAAAACAAGTGCTTAAACTTGCATGAGAAATGGTATTTAAAGGAGAACATGGTCGGAACCATGACTACAAAGGGTCAATTCACCGATATCAGATGATATTATACCAAGGAAATAGTTATTGTTACAAGAAGCTTCCATGATAGGATCTACATCGTGTCCATGGGCATGAACACAAAGTTCAAGGTCGACTCCCACTTGTTCAACGCATAACTTTTCATTCACCTCTCGTATTTCAAAAATGACATTAGTTGTTCGAAGTTTTTACCTGGTGCAATACCAGATAAGTATGACCCGTGAAATCTTTTGGGTTCACACGGATTAGGGAAGGCGTAGGTTCAACCCATCAGGGCATCTTAGGAAAATACACCACAAACTTCGGAGTAAATAATACAAGTTCGAAAGTAGAGCATGGTTCACAAAGCAGAGGATACAATTTACCAAAGGCATTATGTATCCAAGGAAAGGCTCACAATCTTATAAAATATGAAGGAGGCTGTCGGATAAAATCCAACAAAGGATCTGGTGGTCCACAAGGGATCTGATGTGAGCATCGGTACTCAACCAGAGGAAGAAAGAATGCAAGGAGATCATATTATAGAAACAACTGACTAACTCAAAGCTCAAATGCAAAGGAATTATGATTTCCAAATCAAGGGATCAGAAGCAACGCTCTGATTAGGGATGGCTAAGTTGAATAGCCTTAGAGGTACAATCGACAGCAATTTGATTGGTCGAGAACCAGCTCCTGTTCACAATGACGTCTGAGCCGGAAGGATGAATTCTAGAATTCGACTAAGGAATGCGAGCATCCTCAACATATTGAATCAACAGATTTAAAATGATAAAGACAAGGGGTAAAAACGAAGATTACTAGAAGTATGGAATTAACCATAATGCAGGAAGGCAAGGAAATCAAGAGCAATGGGCTGCTGAGGATCTCCAAAAAATTGAATGGCATTTTGAGTACTTTTGTGAAACACATGAATAGCTAGGGATGAGCAGACAAGTGCGAGGAATTATCCGTAGGGGTATTTATGTGGCAAGGAGCTGCAAGGCAGTAGGCACAAAGTATACCCAGAACAATAGAGAGAATTTCGGGGTATCTTGTAATAACAAGATCAACGGGGAATGATTGTATGAATGGCAAGTGTATGTGGCTATCCATAGGGGTATATTGATGATAGGGAATTTGCAAAGGCGGTGGGCACAAGTGTCTCGAGAGAACATTGGAGATTATCTTCGGAATCTTCTGGTGCAGCAGACGATCATCTGTAATAAGGGGCTCTCCGGGAGAAAGTTGTTACGAGATTCTAATGTTAGAGTTTAGCAAATTCATTTAACCCAAATAGAAGAGAGATCAGAGTCCCAGAGTATAGACGAGGAATAAAAGATCCTAATACCACCCAATGGCGACGTGGGCCCGTAAGCCGCACAGCCATGTTAGTAAAAGTTTTGCAATGTCACTCAACTTCGGCCAAGGAGTGTGGAAGGGGGATTCCTACAGGCATTCGGCTCTGATACCAACTTGTGACGCCCCTGATTTGACCGTACACTAATCATACACGCAAACGTGTACGATCAAGATCAGGGACTCACGGGAAGATATCACAACACAACTCTACAAATAAAATAAGTCATACAAGCATCATATTACAAGCCAGGGGCCTCGAGGGCTCGAATACAAAAGCTCAATCATAGACGAGTCAGCGAAGCAACAATATCTGAGTACAGACATAAGTTAAACAAGATTTCCTTAAGAAGGCTAGCACAAACTGGGATACATATTGAAAGAGGCGCATGCCTCCTACCTGGGACCCCCCTAAACTACTCTTGGTCGTCGTCAGCGGCCTGCACGTAGTAGTAGGCACCTCCAGTGTAGTGGGAGTCGTCGTCGACGGTGGCGTCTGGCTCCTGGACTCCATCGTCTAGTCGCAACAATTGGGTATAGAAAGGGGGAAAAGGGAGAGCAAAGCAACCGTGAGTACTCATCCAAAGTACTCGCAAGCAAGGAGCTACACTACACATGTATGCATTGGTATCAAATGGAAAAGGGGTATCATATGTGGACTGAACTGCAGAATGCCGGAATATGTGATCCTCCCCTCGTCGCCCTGTGAGAGAGCGATCACCGGTTGTATCTGGCACTTGGAAGGTTGTGTTTTATTAAGTATCCGGTTCTAGTTGTCATAAGGTCAAGGTACAACTCCTGGTCGTCCTTTTACCAAGGGACATGACTATTTGAATAGTTCAACTTCCCTGCAGGGGTGCACCACATTTCCCAACACGCTCGATCCCCTTTGTCCGGACAAACTTTTTTGGGGCATGCCCGGCCTCGGAATATCAACACATCATAGCCCTACCTAGGCACAACAGAGAGGTCAGCACGCCGGTCTAAATCCTATGGCGCAGGGCTCTGGGACCATCGCCCATTGCACACCTGCACGTTGCGAACGCGGCCAGCGAGTAGACCTAGCCTCCCTTATACGAGAGCAGGCGTTCCAGTCCAACTCGGCGCGCGCTGCTCAGTCGCTGACGTCACGAAGGCTTCGCCTGATACCACAACGTCGAGTGCCCATAACTGTTCCCGCATAGTTGGTTAGTGCGTATAGGCCAATGGCCAGACTCAAATCAAATACCCAGATCTTGTTAAGCATGTTATTTGTAATAACCACGGACGCCGACCAATGCCAGGCCCACCTTTCTCCTAGGTGGTCTCAACCTACCCTTTTGGTCCTCCACAAAGATCCACTCAGAGGGCCGTCAGGACAAACGTCCTTTTGGACCCAATCCGTGAATCACTCGCGGGTACTCTACGAGCCGACCCGACTTTAGTCACCACAAGTATCATATAATATGTATATATGTATATACCCGTGATCACCTCCCGAGTGATCACGGACCGCTAGTACAGCATGGCAGACGGACAAGAATGTAGGGCCACTGATGGTAAACTAGCATCCTATACTAAGCATTTAGGATTGCAGGTAAGGTATCAATAACTGTAGCAATAATGACAGGCTATGCATCAGGATAGCATTTACGGAAAGCAGTAACATGCTACACTACTCTAATGCAAGCAGTAGAGGTAAGAATAGGCGATATCTGGTGATCAAGGGGGGGCTTGCCTGGTTGCTCTGGTAAGGAGGGGTCGTCTTCGATGTAGTCGAACACACGGACATCGGCAGCGGTCTCGGAGTCTACCGGAAATCAATAAGGAAGGGCGAACACAATAAATAACAGAGCAATCAAATGTAACACAAAGCAAGATGCGGCAATACGTTGTGCTGGGGGTGACCTAACATAGGGACAGGTGGTACCGGTGAAGGAGGGAAACATCCGGGAAAGTATTCCCGATGTTTTGCATTTTCGGACCGATGAACCGGAGGGGGAAAGTTGCGTGTTCGCTATGCTAGGAATGGGTGGCGGACGAAGGGGCTGTGTATCCGGATTCGTCTCGTCGTTCTGAGCAACTTTCATGTACAAAGTTTTCCCATCCGAGTTACGGATTATTTTATATTAATCTTCAAAGTTTTAAACAATTTCTGAAATTTTTGGAATTTATCTTAATTCGAAAATAAAAGAAAAAGAGCTATGGCTACACAGGGAATGTACCCAGAATGTTGCTTATCAGGCTGGCAGGTGGGGTCATTGACTGAATTGACTCCGTCAAAAGTTGACTGGTCAAAGGGTGAATAGTATTGTGGTCCCACCCGTCTTTGTCACTAGCTTTAATAGATTAATCATGTTTGTTTAATTAACAGTGGGGCCCTTCTGTCATGGAAACATTAGACTACCTAGGCCCTAATTAATCTAAAAAAAATCCTAATTAGTCCTAAACTAATTTGGTTGGCCCCACATGTCATGGGCACCACGACCACCTACAGTGTGCATGTGCACACATGCACGCACACGGCAGGGAGGGCTCCATGGCCGGACTTGGCCAGAGGAGGCGCGGCTGGGCGAGCGCCTGGGCGGGGTTAGCGGCAGTGGTAGCGGGTGGCACGGCTGGAGGCGGGCGCTGCGGCGCCGGCGCGGCGAGCGCCGCCGCCGGAGGAGGCGACGGCTAGCAGCAGCCGGCACGGGAGCGGGCGAGTGGGCTAGGCGAGCGAGCGTGCTATGGTGGCGCGAGGCAGGCAACCGTGGTAGGGGACGGGGCATTTGAGCGGGGAGGGCTCAGCAACGCGAGCGCAGGCGCACGAGAGTTGCAGGGCACGGCGTGGGCGCGGTTCAGCAGCAACAGCAGCACACGGGTGGGCGGCTCGCAGGGGCGAGCACGCGGGGCATCCAGGCCGCGACAAGGCGCGGCGAAGGCGGGTGTGTCTGCGGCCAGAGGGAGCACGGACAGGCGCTGCCAGCGGTGTTACGGGCGCGGCCACGGGAGTAAACGTGCGGCGGCTACGGCGCATATGGGACGGGAAGATAGGGGGACGGGGTGGAACGAAGGAGGGGCTGACCGAAGCCCTGTAGATGTGCAAAAGCGAGCTCGGGGTGGGCTCGACGGCGGCGGTTCCGGGCGATGGCGACGTCGATGGAAAGAAGGGAGACCGCTCGATCCGTTCTTTGTGGAGTAGAGCTCGGAGTGGTGGTTGAAGACAACAAGGCAGACGACGGCGAAGTAGACGGATATGCTCCTAGGCGGTAGAGGCGACACTGAGCGCGGGTAAAGAGGGATCCATGGCGATGGGTGCGACGGGTGGCTACTGGATCGAGAGAGGGAAAAGATCTTGGGGTTGTCGACGAGGTCGAGGGGAATCATCCTTATCCCCTCGATGATTTGGTGGCGCGGGGCATCGAACAGGTCCAGCGGGGACGGCGAGGGGCATGCGACCTCGGTTGGCTTCCTCTGTAGCTAGAGGTCGAAGCCGACCAAGGGAAGAGGAGGGTTGGGCCTTACGGGCCTGTCCCTGTGGCCTAAGGCCCAGGGCAGAGGGGGCTTTACCATTTCCTTTTATTTAAATTTTGTTTTTCTAATTTTGTTTTTATTTTGCAATTCTTTTAGTTACCGAATGTTTTTGCAAAAGGTGACACCGGTTAAAACAAATTCTAGGCGTTATAAAGTAGTGCCACAAAAGGTTTGGGGGCAAAAGGAGTTAACTGAATAATTGTTTATTTTGAAAAGGTTATTTTATTAGCTGATGGACCACTTATTAATTTCCTAGGGATTTAACAGAGAGTCGGATGAAGTTGGTTTCAGCACGACAATGATCAGGGGAAATTTATAGAATAGTGTGAACATTTTAGTTTTACTGTTTTATAAAATTATAGTTTGACTTGGCATTAGAATTTGGATTTGAGTTTGGTTTGAAAGTGAGGATTAGCATAATAATTATGAAGACATAGCATCATTAGGCACGATATTACTGTAGCATGACACTAGGGGTGTTACAATATGGACTCAGAGAATTAGCGGATAAGCGGTGGTGGTATATGGCAAGGTGATAATGATGGTGCGGCGGTGGCGTGACGACTTGTGAACAGAACTCAAAACTCTAAAGAACTAGACGCTAAGACCAGCAACTTGACACGACGATGCAACCGCAAATTCAACAACGCAAATATAGAAAAGATTATGCAATGGCTCAGATTGGTTTTGATATCATGAACTAACCCTAATTTTTTGTGGATTTTTCGTGGACTGTACAAATGAAGAACAGACTCGATCTAAACTACGAAAAATTGTAAAATCTCACCAAGCAACCTGGAAATCTAATATCACTTGATAGAGGCAAAGGTGTCTCGTCTTTCGATGAGATGGTGGCTATCGTTTTGGAGGAAGTTGACTTTGACGATCTGACTACGAACGTGCGAAGACGTTGCACCTTAGCAATCGCTAAACCAACTCCGAGAGGTTATTGACCACGTCGGAGCACGATGAACCTGACCACGAAGGTCTGTTTCCTGCAGGCAGACCAGATCAAGTATGTATCCCGGCATGTGCCAAGGAGGACTCAACTAAATTGCCTAACAGGAGTTGTGCAGGAGGAAGTACCAGTGGTAAGGGATTTCCCTGATGTATTTCTAGAAGAGTTGCCAGGCATGCCACCAGATAGAGATATTGAGTTTTTTATTGAGCTATTGCAAGGCACAGGGCCAATATCAAAGAGACCATATAGGATGCCAGCAAAGGATTTGGTGGAAATTAAGAAGCATATTAAGGAGTTACTGGATAAGGGATATATTCGCCCAAGTTCTTCACCTTGGGGATCGCCAGTACTTCTAGTGGAGAAGAAGGATGGATCATTAAGGATGGTTGTTGATTATCGAGGATTGAATGAAATAATGATCAAGAACAAGTACCCACTACCAATGATCAACGATCTGTTTGATCGATTGCAAGGAGCTAAGGTATTTTCCAAGATCGATCTGCGATCAGGATACCACCAGTTGAAGATTCGAGAACAGGATATTCCGAAGACAGCTTTTACTACCAGATATGGGCTATATGAGTACACCGTTATGTCATTTGGTCTGACTAACGCACCTGCCTATTTTATGAACATGATGAAAAAAGTGTTTATGGAGTTCTTGGATAAGTTCGTCGTAGTGTTCATTGATGATATCCTGGTTTACTCGAAGAATGAAGAGGAGCATAAGGAGCATTTGCGTTTGGTACTTGGAAAGTTCAGAGAACATCAATTATATGCCAAATTCAGCAAATGTGAGTTTTGGTTGAAGGAAGTAGGATTCCTCGGACATGTTATATCTGGAGAAGGTATAGCAGTAGATCCCGCTAAAGTTGAAACCGTGACCAAGTGGGAAGCCCCAACAACAGTTGGAGAGATCCGGAGTTTTCTTGGACTCACAGGATACTATCGGAGATTTATTGAGAATTTCTCAAAGATTGCAAAGCCTATGACGGAGTTATTAAAGAAGGATACCAAGTTCACATGGACAGAGGAATGTGAGGGTAGTTTCCAGGAGTTGAAGAAACGCTTGGTTACCTCACCAGTGTTGATTTTGCCAGATCAAACCAAGGATTATGAGGTGTATTGCGACGCTTCACGTCGAGGACTTGGAGCAGTGCTTATGCAGGAAGGGAGAGTTGTTTCATATGCCTCAAGACAACTGAAGCCTCATGAGTTGAATTATGCCACACATGATTTGGAGTTAGCAGCCGTAGTGCATGCATTAAAAACATGGAGACATTTACTCATTGGAAATCATTGTGAGGTGTACACGGATCATAAGAGTTTGAAGTACATTTTCACATAGAAGGAGTTGAATCTCAGACAAAGGAGATGGTTGGAGCTTATCAAGGATTATGATATGAGATTGCATTATCACCCCGGAAAGGCTAATGTAGTAGCTGACGCATTAAGCCGTAAGAGCCATGTCTATACGTTAATGACGGGAGAAATACCAATGGAGTTAGCCAAAAATCTTCGTGAACTACGTTTGGAAATAGTTCCGAGAGGTTATGTAGCAGCACTGGAGGTTCATTCAACTTTGATGGATAGAATCAGAGAAGCTCAGAAAGCTGACAAAGAGATTGCCACTATAAAGGAGAAACTGAGCAAAGGAAAAGCTAAGGGCTTTCGTGAGGATGAGCACGACACCCTATGGTTTGAAGACCGTGTTTATGTGCCCAACGACCCGGAGATCAGGAAGTTGATTTTGCAAGAGGCACACGACTCACCGTATTCAATTCACCCAGGAAATACAAAGATGTATTTAGATTTGAAGGATATTTTCTGGTGGACCGGAATGAAGAAGGATATTGCGGAGTATGTAGTAGTTTGTGATGTATGCCAGAGAGTAAAAGCAGAGCATCAGAAGCCAGCAGGATTGTTACAACCATTGCCGATACCCGAATGGAAGTGGGATAAGCTAGGCATGGATTTTATCACGGGATTGCCCAGGACTCGTTCAGGATATGACTCGATTTGGGTTGTAGTTGATCGACTGACGAAAGTAGCTCATTTCATCCCAGTAAAGACCACTTACACCAGTGCTAAGTTGGCAAAGATATACATGACCAGGATCGTATGTCTGCATGGAGTTCCGAGGAGTATCGTATCTGATAGAGGAACCTAGTTCACCTCAAAGTTCTGGAAGCAGTTGCACGAAACTTTGGGTACCAGGCTAGAATTCAGCATAGCTTTTCATCCATAAACAGATGGACAGACCGAGAGAGTTAATCAGATTTTGGAGGATATGCTGAGAGCTTGTGCGCTGGATTATGGATCTAGTTGGGACGACAATTTGCCATATGCAGAGTTCTCTTACAACAACAGTGATCAAACCAGTTTAGAAATGGCCCTTTCGAAGCTTTGTACGGAAGGAGGTGCAGGACACCGCTGTCATGGGACGAAGTTGGAGACCGCCAGTTGTTTGGACCTGACTTGATTAAAGATTCTGAATAGAAGGTGAAGTTGATTCGCGATAGGCTCAAGGTAGCCCAGTCCAGACATAAAAGTTATGCAGATTCTAAACGTAAGGAGACAGTTTACGAAGTTGGAGATAGAGCTTATCTTCGAGTATCTCCACTTCGAGGAACAAAACGTTTTGGAGTTAAAAGGAAGTTAGCGCCACGATTTGTAGGACCATATCGAGTTTTGGAGCGTATGGGAGAAGTGGCCTACAAGTTGGAATTGCCCGAAGGATTGTCAGGAGTTCATGATGTGTTCCACGTTTCCCAGTTGAAGAAGTGTCACGCGGAGATGGCTGACATACCGTTGAGAGATACAGTGCCTTTGGAAACTATTCAGTTGGATAACGATTTGACCTACGAAGAGAAGCCAGTCAAGATTCTCGAGTTTGCCAACCGAGTTACTCGCAGCAAGGTTATCAAGTTTTGCAAAGTTCAGTGGAGCCACCACTCAGAGGATGAAGCCACCTGGGAGCGAGAGGAAGATTTGTTCAAGGACCACCCTCACCTATTTTCTAGCCAACCGGAATCTCGAGGGCGAGATTCATCTTAAGGGGGGTAGGTTTGTAAGATCCCAAATTTTCAAATTTGGAATGTTATACATTAGATCATCAATGCATATCATATTTTATTTGAATTTTGGTTGATCCTAGAAATTCTACGCAACTCAATGACCCACGGAGAGAGTTGGGGATTTCGTTATTTTTATATTTGAGTTTTCTCAAATTTTGAGAATAGGATCATTTGATTTTATTTATTTTATCATCAATTATTTCTATTACAAAAATATGAGAGAGGGAATAAAATGACTTTCCCAAAATAAAGAAATATTGAGGATTTAATAATAAAATCAAATAAGGTTTTATTCCGGAGTTTTCGGTGTTTTATTTGAATTTAGGAAAAAAGTGCGTTTTTCAAAATTGCATTTAGGTCCCAAATAAATGTTCACCTTGTGAGGCTTGATTTTAGAAGCCCGTGAAAATTTATTTCGAAATCTTTGGAGTCCGTTTAGTATTTCTTTTTAATTTTTTTCGAGCGGATTTTTTTAAAAAAAAAACCGCGCCGCGCGCCGACTGGGCCAAGGCCCAGCCGACGGCCCACCCCGCCGCCTGCCGTCTCCCTCCAGGAGACTGGAGCCGCCACCGCCGCCCGAGTCCGGCTCGGAGCCGCCCCGCCGTGCCCCCTTCCCCAAGGCAGCACACCCCCCCTCCTTAAATACCGGACCCCGCCGCCCCTCACCTCACCCCACCCCGCCCCGAGCCGCGCCGCCGCAGCCGCCCCGCCGCCCGTGCCGCCGCCACCCGAGCCGCCTGTGCCACCGCCCTTCGCCGCGCCCGCACCCCCGCCGACCCGCCGGAGCCCCGCCCCGCCCGCCGGAGTGCCACACCGGAGGTATACCCGCCGCCGTTCGCCGTTCGTTTTTTTAAACCGCCTCGGTTTATTTTTTTTCGAAACTCTAGATCGGTTTATTTTTTTCTCTGGTTTATTTAATTAGTGAACGTTCACCGATCCGTTCGTTTTAGCGAACGTGTTCACCGGTTAGTTTCTGTTAACAAACGTCCGTTCGATTAACTGTTCGTCAGTTTTCTTTTCTCGGATTAAATCCGCGATTTTTCTGATCGCGATTCCTGATCTGATTATCATTTTAGTTTAACTTTTCGCTCGTTTATCGGAATCAGGCGATTCAAGCGACTATAGTTTCGTCTCGAAACCCTCTATCCGTTTAACCAACTTAAACAAGATTTTGCTACTGTAAAATTTGCCCTAGATCTAGATTACTAGAACGAAGTTGTTTTCTTTCGCCGTTTGACTTTCGTTGCTTTGTTCGATTTGATTCTTTTTGCCAACCGGAATTCTTAAGTTGAACCTTCTGGTTAGATCTCTTATTTGAGTTTTACCCGTGCATTAGATGAGTACTTATTGTATGCTTGTTTGTTTGTCTGTGATAGAATACCCGGAGTGCGCCGCCTGTTACTTCGAATCGTTAGGTTTCGCGGAACATCAGCAAGGCAAGTAACACTTTGATCATACCTTTTCTACTACCCAGTTTTATTGCATTAGATCAATCCTAACACATTGCATGATTAGGATCTAATTAAATTGTGGGATGGGAATTAGATGAGGTAGTACCTATTACCTGTTATTATCAAACCTTTGGGAGTCACTTCTACGTTTGCTTATTATGCCATGCTATGCTAGTAGACGTGGATTGGGTGAGTGAAATCCATGACAGATGTGAGATTGTTAATTAATGGTTTATTTAAGGTGGCACCTAAACACACATTTGGGTGGATTGAGGCACCTGGGTATTCCAGGACTTGCCTGTTTTCTTTTGGACTGCCACCCAGGCTCAAAGGATCATAATACTATTCATACTAGAAACTTCCGTGTGCAGCCACAAGCTATTATGGGCTCTAGCATAGTTGACTAAGTTGTGCGAACTCTTACAGTGGTAGACTAGCGGATGTAGGGGATGTAGGTGGTACGGTCTACCCGGTCGTAAGGTGCTAGCGCTTCTGGAAGACTATGTCTCGGTCATCCGTCTTCTCAAACACCATGTAGTGCGAGAAACCAAACGGAGGCGATCGATTCTTCTGGGGAAAAGTGCGCAAACCTCTGCAGAGTGTAACAAACTAATCATGATTAGCCGTGTCCCCGGTTATGGACATCTTGAGTATCTAGTACTTGGATTTTCATGTGAATCTCAACATGTTACTCTAAATTAATTTTGTTGGGTATGTTTAATGATGATACTTAATTGGGATTGAGAATGCTGTCAACCATTCTCAATGTTTAACAACTACCATGATAGTTAAATAAATTTTATTCCTTTGAAGTAGGGAAAAATTTGGCTTTACGCAAAACTGTAACCATAGAGCTTTCCACCAGCCAAATATGCATATAGTATAGCTGTTTCATTCCATTACTCTCTATGTGTTACCTTGCCAGCATATTCCATGTGCTGACCCGTTTTCGGGCTGCAACATTAATGTTGCAGACTTTTCAGACGATGATTAAGGAGTTTTTAGGTCGTGGTTCTATACTCAGTGATGCCGTTGGAGTTGATGGACTCACTTATCTTCCAAGCCTTCCGTTGTTATCGTTATTAGATGGCCTTAAGCCTTATTTATTGTAATAAGTTCTCTTTTGAGACCCTCGATGTAATAAGTGTGTGATTGCTACTCTGCTATAAATCCTCCGAGTACTGTGTGGTGTCAGCATTACTGATCCAGGGATGACACCGGAGCATAGAGATCAGACTGTTTGAGGTCTGGTCGCTACAGAGATGGTATCAGAGCACGCGCTGACTGTAGGACACGACCACTAAGCTAAAGACCTAGATCACTATTCACTCTCTTCTCTTCTGGCCTCTCATCTTTTCTACTCTTTAGGATGGCGGATGCAAGGAACAAGTTCACACAACCGGATGAAGATACACCCTTTGGACGACACTTGAAGGAAGTCACTAGATACCTGAACATAGGAGTACCAAGTTTCACCGGAACCTACAACGCCACTTTACCTGAAGAAGAGCGCTGGATGATTCAAGTTCAAGTTCCAGGAAGGACGTTCATGCCAGTCACTGAGCCCATAGAATTTTCTTTTGATGCACCAACTTGGAGTCTAGGAAAGAGCATGGAAGCTCACATAGCCATGGGACGCATTGGAGAAGTCTACCGCAAGGATCTCAAGGATACTATCTACCAGATTTGTGGGCGCCGAGATGAGCACTGGGAGGTGATCAGCACCCGGAAGGATAGATCAATTACGGCTTTTATCCAGGAGTTAAACCAGCACATTTGATGACAGGAGAACGAGATGTGCGCCGACATGGTAGATCTGAAGAAGGCTAAGACTAGAATCAAGGAACTGGAGGAAGAACTCAAGGCTACATGTGAAGATTATGATGAAGAAATTGAAGTATTAGTGGAGAAGAATAACGAATTGATCAAGAAGATTGGGATATTTATGGGAGGCCCTACGAAGAACCCAAGGAGATTAGCCCAGAAGACTACATCATCATCGACGACACCGACTCGGAACCAGACAGTAGCGATGATGACTATGTTGATGAAGCTGGAGCAGATATCATGGAGTCAACGACCATAGAATATTTCTAGTAGACCTCCTCATCAGTAGTAGTAGTCCACCATGTAAATATAGTATTCCGAGAACTTTTGCGATAGATAGAACGATTGTATGCCTTGGTTTGATTGATTGAAGTGAATTGTTTGTTTTTGCCTCATGTGCATATGGGTAGTGTTTTCTCTTTAGACCCCCTCTATTCTTATATCTCATCTTTTCTAAACCCTCAGATGCCTCCGAGAGGTGACCCCAGATTTGCCTTCCCACCGGAGCTCACCCAGTTGATCCAGCAGCAGAACACATTGATGCAGTTGCTAGTCCAGAATCAGAATCAGGGGAACAACAACAACAACCCACCACCACCACCACCACTTGTTGACCACTTAGCCCGTTTTCTTAGGCTGAATCCGCCAGTGTTTTCCAGTAGCACCAAGCCGATAGTAGCAGATGATTGGCTCCGCAAGATAGCTAGGGAGTTGACCACAGCAGGATGCACATATGCGGAGAAGGTGAAGTTTGCCGCACATCAGCTAGAAGGACCCGCAGCATCATGGTGGGAGAATTTCACAGCCACTTTCCCAGTCGACATTGTCACATGGGATCAGTTTCAGCAGGCTTTTCGTACTGCACACGTTTCAGCAGGAGCTATGGCCATGAAGAAGCGTGAGTTTCGCAACTTGCGCCAAGGAGGACGGACAGTTGGCCAGTGTGTGGAGGAATTTAGTAAGCTAGCATGTTATGCCCCAGATGACGTCGCTACGGATGCAGCTAAGCAAGAGAAGTTTCTGGAAGGACTGAATGATGAGTTGAGCATGCAGTTGATGGTAGCCACCTTCAACAACTACCAGGAGTTGGTAGATCGTGCTCTTATGATTGAAGGGAAGCAGCAGCAAATTGAGAATCGCAAGAGGAAATATGGGCAAGGAAAGTACAATTCAGGAGCTTAGCAGAAGCCACGTTTTACCCCTAGACCGGGAGGACATTTTCAGCATACCCATGGAGGAGGTAGCTCGCACAATCACAATGGCACCAAGAATGGTAATGGCAATGGAGGAAGCAACTGCCAGAACCGCACCAACCCATCAACCCCAGCCAAGAAGGACCTAAGCCAAGTCACTTGTTATAAGTGCTCGAAGACCGACATTATGCCAATGAAGGTCCTGAAGGCCAAAATGGCAATGGAAGTTTTGGGAAGAAGCCGAACCCTTTTAACAGGGGACAGGTGAACCACGTTAGCGTGGAGGAGGTTGAAGCTCAGCCCGATGCAGTAATAGGTAAGTTTTTGGTTAAGTCATTTACTGCACTCATTCTTTTTGATACTGGTGCATCGCATTCATACATATCAAGGGGATTTGTGGATAAGTATGACCTACCAACCCAAGCCCTTAGGTCCCCCATGTTAGTAACCTCGCCCGGAGCAGAGTATGTGGCTAGTCTATGGTGTGATCGGTTACCATTAAGGATGGGTAACTATGTTTTTCCCTCAGACCTAAAAGTATTTGTCGTGGATTTGTCACGGCAGATGTCCTTAGTGCGAGGACTTAGTCGCGAGGCCAACACATCTATGTGGTAGCTTGAAGGGGTTGAGCGGAATCGAGAGACGCAACACACAAGACGAGGATTTAGACAGCTTCGGGCCCCGGGAAACATCATCCGGTAATAACCCTACATGCTGTTTGTGGCTAGGTCTCATTATGATCATGAGGTAGTCACCGTAAGCCGGCTCTCCTCTTTTTGTCTAGCCCTATATATTGTTCTTGTTGCTTGTCCCTCTCAGGGTGCCCTGCCCCTCCTTATATAAGTTAGAGGGGCGGGTTACATGTGGAGTCCTAGTAGGACTAGGACCAGTCTATCTTTTCTTACAAGTTGAATACAAGTCCGGGTCTTGCTTCCTCATAAAGGAAATATTCGTCATCCCTTTCCTCTTAAGCCGGCCCACCATAACATGAGCCGGCCTTCCGGGCCTTGGGCCTAGTCTTCTATCTGACCCGCCATCGGGGTCATCCGTGAGTCATCAGGCTCGTGAGTCGTCTGCCTAGTGAGCCGCCAGACCCGTGAGTCGCCAGTCCTCCGGCGGATAATCGGTGAAGCGCCAAGTCCGGCCGGGTCATACTTCCGGCCGGGTTATACCGCGGGGTATATCCCCGACATTAGCCCCCAGTTTAATTTGTATTTATCCATGTTAAACTAATCTGCAATATAAACACAAGAATAAATTTGACAGGTTGTGTTCCGGGTTAAATATTCTTTGTAAGCCGGCACTTGATCATCCTTAAGTCTTTGTCATCTCCTTCTTGATATTTATCCATAATCTCATAGCAAATCTCTTTAGCAGATATGTTCAAATTTTGGCAATGCAAAAAATCCAGATACTTCCTTTGAAAAATCCGGGTCAACAGGCCAGCTTCAGAGTCAATTTGCTGACATTGGTCTCTTGTTGAGAAATATTGTAAGTGATAATCCACTTGAGTCGGCTTTCAATGCTCTGACTTGACAAAAATATTGGTCTTCAAATATTCAACTTATATTCAGCCGGCTTGAAGATATAAAACTTGCCGGTTTATGATTACCAAAATTGCTGGGTTATAAATAGATGATACCGAGTCATAATTGTCGCTGACGCCGGTTTATGATTTTTGCAGACACTGGGTCAATCTGATTTACTCAAACTGAGAATTTGAAGATATTTCTCCCTTATATCCATATTACCTATAGCCCCCAAGGGCCGGTTTAATCAACATGAATAAGCCGGGACTTATCACCATGGCTTTAAATAAAATCCAGCTGTGTAATCCCCATGAGCCGGCTATAGTCATAGTAGTGTAGCCGGGTCATCCTAGAATTGTCTTCAGCAAAGAGCAATATGCATTAGCCCCCAAGTGTCGGGTCATTATGTAATAATGAGCAGGGACTTTGTAAATATGATGATGTAAATTTGAGCAGTAACGTGTAGCCCCCAAGGGCCGGCTTAGTAAGATAATACTGAGCTGGGACTTTTCATTGAAAATAATATCATATGATGTAACCCCCATCCTGGGGCTTGAACCCACGTCCACAAGGTTTAGAGCTTTGTGCTTTACCAACTGAGCAGTGGATCCTTGAATATAATGGAATAAGGCTTGTGTATCTTGAATTTTAACAGGAGCAATTGGTAGCCCCCAAGGGCCGGCTCATTACAATGGGATGAGTCGGGTCTTCAATAAGGCCAATAAAAATGACTTTGCATTAGCCCCCAAGTGTCATGGTTCATGCTTGTAGCGACATGAGACTTGCATATTTGATGTAACCTCAACTTGAATAATGTAGCCCCCAAGTGCCGGGTTGTAAGCCTGCAGCGACTCGGGACTATTTCCTCCATTGTAAAATAAATCATGCCCATTGATAAAGATAATAGCCGTTGCGCTAAAGCGACTTTGAAAACCTCAATCATAATACTGGTTATTGATAATCATAATAGAAATCCAGCCATGTTGTCTATTCAAGATTTGAATAATATAATCCGGTATGAAAACCTCAATCATTCAATATCATCATGAAAATCCAGCCATGTTGGCTATTAAAGATTTGAATGACCCGGTTTGATAACCTCAATCATTCAATATCATAACGACAATCCAGCCAAGTTTTGGCTATTTAAAGATTTCAAATACCTTATCTGTTGACAAGTAAATCCGGAGTTTAAATACCCGACGGCTCTTGGCCGATGGCGATTCAATACGCCTTCATTGTAAACCGGAATTTTTATGACCCGGCGGCGTATAGCCTTTTGAGAAAAATCCAGAACGGATAATCATTTTGAAGCATCAACTTTGGTAATGAGCTTGAACTTAATCATTTATATGTCATATTTCTGCAAATCCTGCAGAGAGTTTAAACAACATATGCCCTGGTGACTTAGCGTCAAAACCAGGGCGGGTCATAATATCTCACATACAACCACTGTGATATTGAATTTGTACTACCAGCTTACATAACCTGTGCAGTAAGGGTGATAACCCAATCCTTAGAAGCCAATGCTTCCACATAGATGATGATTGTCATAAACTGGCAACTTATAGTCAAAAGTCAAGCCGGGTTAAACATAAAACACTTATATATATTTGAGATATAATCCCAAAAAGGTCTTAAGTTAAGTAATTGTGGCTGCAATAAACTTTACTAGAGACAGAATAAAAATTTTTGAGGCTTCTGATTCGGATACGATCAGTAAACCGTTCCAAAGGGGTTAAGCTAAGATTCGAATACGATCATATAGCCCCCAGTGGCTTTGGCGATGCCGATCAAGAGGGTATCGACAGCTATGTTCTCTTTGGTTCGAATACGACCTATGTTTGAACAGGAAGCCCCCAAATGACCTTGAGAGTTGTTTAACGACGCTGATTCGAATACGAGCCATGTCGGACCCAAAGGGGTTGAGCTATGATTCGGATACAATCAAGAAGCCCCCTAGTGGGTTTGGCAGTATGCCAATCAAAAGGGTTTCGACAGCTATGTTCTCTTTGGTTCGAATACGACCTATGTTTGAATAGGAAGCCCCCAAGTGACCATATAAGTTTTGGCATTGCGCCGATCAAGAGGGTACTGATAGCTATGCTCGATGAGCAGGAAGCCCCCAAGTGATCATAATAAGATAAGCCATAAGGCAGGATATCCAAGTTTGAACCGCGCATCATGGCAGCAAGTTCTTTTGGCAACCTTTAATTTTTCTGAGAACTCAAACTTGCGATAGATTAAATCTTTTTGAACCGGAACTTTAAACCGGATTTAAAATCTCCAAAACTTTGTGAGAGACAAATTTACCTTGAGCCGGATTTTGAACCGAATTTGATAGCTTGAAATCTTTGCGGGAGAGAGATGTCTCTTGAGCTATATTTTAAACCGTAATCTTCATTTTGAGCCAAAAATTTTGCTGACGGCCTTTAAATATTCGCCAATAAAGAGTAGCCTCCGGGGCCGGGTTATCTTCCCTTCAATGACCCGGAGTTCTTGAATTCATTAAAACTGGCTACTTTTGCCGAGCCATACCATTGTAGCCCCAGAGTCTCAAGATGACTCGAAGAGTTGGCTTGAGATTCTCCATATTTGACCATAGCAGAAGGTGTATATCATTGGCGTTGATAACGCGATGTGAATCCATAGAAGGTTGAGGTGACTGCGGTGGGTTATAAATGATCCCGTATGAGCCGTGTCAGCAACTCGGCCAATGGTTCCTTCCAACTGGTTGTTTGAAGCTTAACCAAACTGTAGTGGCGGCGATTTGTGCGCCGCCCATTGAGCCATCCAGTGCAGACGGCGGCTGATAATACATGATAATTTGCCTCCAATTTTTTGGAAGGAAATCGGCTTCCCAAGCAGTGACTTGCTCATACTCAATAAACAACTCATGCAGACAGGTGCGGCCCGGTGTGTTGATGAAGACCAGGCCGCGAGAGACAGACGGTAAAGACGACAGTAACATCAGAGGCGGCATAGACAGATGAACCGGCCGTGGCGTTCTAAGCCGGTGCGGACGGGCAAGTTGTCCTCCTTGTTGTAAGCCGGCGTTGTCGCGAGAAACGGCCACGACGTTGTAAGCCGGCGCAATCGCGAGAGACGGCCACGACGTTGTAAGCCGGTGCGGGAGTCCGTTGAGTAACGACGACCACCTGTGTCAAAAGATGTTGGCGTGCCTTCATCTCCGCGGTATAATATCACTTTTTGTCATAAATAATTGCCCTACATAAACAATATTGCAGACCAAGGCAAAGATAAACTTGTTCTTTGATAAAAAAAACATGTGCTAATAAAACAAACTTGATGGATATCACCTGATTTGTTTGGACGACGGATGATCCGTTTATCGCGACAAAGGTGGCTCAGGCAGACCAGTGACTCAATATAGTTTTGGCGGCTCAGGCAGACCAGCGATTTAATTTACCCCGGCGGCCCAAAGTGGTAAGGGCGGCTCAACGTGGCTCCAGCGGGTTGATGTAGATTAAACTGCACGGGCGGCGACTTGCACACACCTGTTCCATCAGTAAGCGGGCGTAGACGCCGGTGCGT
Source organism: Triticum urartu (assembly GCF_003073215.2). NCBI lineage: Eukaryota > Viridiplantae > Streptophyta > Magnoliopsida > Poales > Poaceae > Triticum > Triticum urartu. The sequence continues at coordinate 340,455,936 of NC_053028.1, forward strand.
GTGATGGTGCTTACGTATACTTCATAGGCACAACACGGCACCACCTTTGTTAAAGGGATGTCACCGGATTCGGCCGGACAACAGATGAGTCGGCCGCGGTGTTAAGCCAGTGCGGATGAGAGAGTCGGCCACGGTATTATAAGCCGGCGTGGACGGGCGAGTCGGCCGCCGCGTTGGAAGCGGCGCAGACGCGTGCGAATCAGCCGCGGGCACGGATGACGAGTTAACCCTGTGCGTTGATGTAGCGGGGGTGACGACTCTCTCGTCCGTGCTAGTGCTAAAAATAATATTGGCGCACGTCCCTTTGCGACACCTTTGTAATAATAGTCCTGCGAAAAAATAGCACAGAGCAGAGTAATTGTTCTCAAACAATTTAATATGTGCTGATACTATATAAAAAAGATAGCACCTGGTGGAGTGTGCCTGGATGAACAGAACACTGGTATTGGATAAAGTTGGAAGCAATCAGATGCAAAAGATAACCTCACTGATGCACGCCTAATTTTGGCAATTGTACTTTGGTTTGATTTTTCTTGTGGCTAGCCTTGACGCCCCCTTTTTTTAAATGTCTTCATCCAGTGGTATTTACCTTAAATTGATTGCAGCTTCACGTAACCACGTGACCGAGTACTAGTAGTACTTGGATTTGACTAGTCTCCACCACAGGAAAAAATAACAACAGCACCAATTCCTTCAGGTCTTGAAGCTGCAGGTGGATGGAAGTCGGCACTTGGCGGCTCGTCCTTTGTTCCCCTGACAATAATGGGTTAAACGCGGCGGGTCTGGCGTGGCAGGAGCGGAACCAGCGAACGGGTGGATCCAAGTGACAGGCACAACAGCCGGCGGTTGGCATCACGGGGCCAGTTATGCAGCGACTCGACGCCAGAGAAAGGCAGGGGCGGCTCAATGACTCAATGACCACGTGAATCAAAGGTGATAGCGACTCTCCCGCTGCTTGAAACGGCAGAGGCAAGGCACGGCTGGCCCGATGATGCGGGCCCGGCGGCTGAGGCGGAGGCAGAAACTGATTCCCTGGCTTGATCCACTTCCAAAACTGCACGCGATTTTTATCTCCTTCCTATGAGGATGACCCGGTAGTGGCTCTTGATGTAACAATCGATCTGTCTCCTAAATCTTCCGTGAATCTCACGTAGAGTAGAAAAGGTACAAAGTGCTCAGGACTAGTACTCCAGTATTTTAGCGAAATATCGCCTGATTTCATCGGGGCTTGAGCTCTGTATCAATTGATGTCAGACGCGGGACTTCGATTTGCAGTGGCCACGGAAATTAACCCGGACTCGACGGATCCTCTGGTCGCGTGTGCTGGAGCATCACAACCCTAATTTTCTCTTGATCTGTCGCTTTCACTGTTTGTTGACAATCTTATCTTCTGCGCCGGCTTTTCTTCATCCGGCACATCGCGAACTTCTTGATCCCTGAAGAAATCCCTTCAAGAACTCAACACCACCGTGCACAGGCCCCACGGTGGGCGCCAACTGTCGTGGATTTGTCACGTCAGATGTCCTTAGTGCCAGGACTTAGTCGCGAGGCCAACGCATCTATGTGGTAGCTTGAAGGGGTTGAGCGGAATCGAGAGATGCAACACACAATACGAGGATTTAGACAGCTTCGGGCCCCGGGAAACATCATCCGGTAATAACCCTACATGCTGTTTGTGGCTAGGTCTCATTATGATCATGAGGTAGTCGCCGTAAGCCGGCTCTCCTCTTTTTGTCTAGCCCTAGATATTGTTCTTGTTGCTTGTCCCTCTCGGGGTGCCCTGCCCCTCCTTATATAAGTTAGAGGGGTGGGTTACATGTGGAGTCCTAGTAGGACTAGGACCAGTCTATCTTTTCTTACAAGTTGAATACAAGTCCGGGACTTGCTTCCTCGTAAAGGAAATATTTGTCATCCCTTTCCTCTTAAGCCGGCCCACCATAACATGAGCCGGCCTTCCGGGCCTTGGGCCTAGTCTTCTATCTGACCCGCCATCGGGGTCATCTGTGAGTCATCAGGCTCGTGAGTCGTCTGCCCAGTGAGCCGCCAGACCCGTGAGTCGCCAGTCCTCCGGCGGATCATCGGTGAAGCGCCAAGTCCGGCCGGGTCATACTTCCGGCCGGGTTATACCGTGGGGTATATCCCCGACAGTATTGGAATCTCAAGGATTGGATGTGATATTAGGCATGGATTGGTTATCAAAGTATGAAGGGAATATTGAGTGTGCTAGTAAGTCAATTTTGCTTACTACCCCAGAAGGGAGAAGGATCAAGTATGTATCCCGGCATGTGCCAAGGAGGACTCAAGTAAATTGCCTAACAGGAGTTGTGCAGGAGGAAGTACCTGTGGTAAAGGATTTCCCTGATGTATTTCCAGAAGAGTTGCCAGGCATGCCACCGGATAGAGATATTGAGTTTTTGATTGAGCTATTGCCAGGCACAGGGCCAATATCAAAGAGACCATATAGGATGCTAGCAAAGGATTTGGTGGAAATTAAGAAGCAGATTAAGGAGTTACTGGATAAGGGATATATTCGCCCAAGTTCTTCACATTGGGGATCGCCAGTACTTCTAGTGGAGAAGAAGGATGGATCATTAAGGATGGTTGTTGATTATCGAGGATTGAATGAAGTAACAATCAAGAACAAGTACCCACTACCAATGATCAACGATCTGTTTGATCGATTGCAAGGAGCTAAGGTATTTTCCAAGATCGATCTGCGATCAGGATATCACCGGTTGAAGATTCGAGAACAGGATATTCTGAAGACAGCTTTTACTACCAGATATGGGCTATATGAGTACACCGTTATGTCATTTGGTCTGACTAACGCACCTGCCTATTTTTTGAACATGATGAACAAAGTGTTTATGGAGTTCTTGGATAAGTTTGTCGTAGTGTTCATTGATGATATCCTGGTTTACTCGAAGAATGAAGAGGAGCATAAGGAGCATTTGCGTTTGGTACTTGGAAAGCTCAGAGAACATCAATTATATGCCAAATTCAGCAAATGTGAGTTTTGGTTGAAGGAAGTATGATTCCTTGGACATGTTATATCTGGAGAAGGTATAGCAGTAGATCCCGCTAAAGTTGAAACCGTGACCAAGTGGGAAGCCCCAACAACAGTTGGAGAGATCCGGAGTTTTCTTGGACTCGCAGGATACTATCAGAGATTTATTGAGAATTTCTCAAAGATTGCAAAGCCTATGACGGAGTTATTAAAGAAGGATACCAAGTTCATATGGACAGAGGAATGTGAGGGTAGTTTCCAGGAGTTGAAGAAACGCTTGGTTACCTCACCAGTGTTGATTTTGCCAGATCAGACCAAGGATTATGAGGTGTATTGCGACGCTTCATGTCGAGGACTTGGAGCAGTGCTTATGCGGGAAGGGAGAGTTGTTTCATATGCCTTAAGACAACTGAAGCCTCATGAGTTGAATTATGCCACACATGATTTGGAGTTAGCAGCCGTAGTGCATGCATTAAAAACATGGAGACATTTCCTCATTGGAAATCATTGTGAGGTGTACACGGATCATAAGAGTTTGAAGTACATTTTCACACAGAAGGAGTTGAATCTCAGACAAAGGAGATGGTTGGAGCTTATCAAGGATTATGATATGAGATTGCATTATCACCCCGGAAAGGCTAATGTAGTAGCTGACGCATTAAGTCGTAAGAGCCATGTCTATACGTTAATGACGGGAGAAATACCAATGGAGTTAGCCGAAAATCTTCGTGAACTATGTTTGGAAATAGTTCCGAGAGGTTATGTAGCAGCATTGGAGATTCAATCAACTTTGATGGATAGAATCAGAGAAGCTCAGAAAGCTGACAAAGAGATTGCCACTATAAAGGAGAAACTGAGCAAAGGAAAAGCTAAGGGATTTCGTGAGGATGAGCATGACACCCTATGGTTTGAAGACCGTGTTTACGTTCCCAACGACCCGGAGATCAGGAAGTTGATTTTGCAAGAGGCACACGACTCACCGTATTCAATTCACCCAGGAAATACAAAGATGTATTTAGATTTGAAGGATATTTTCTGGTGGACTGGAATGAAGAAGGATATTGCGGAGTATGTAGCAGTTTCTGATGTATGCCAGAGAGTAAAAGAAGAGCATCAGAAGCCAGCAGGATTGTTACAACCATTGCCGATACCTGAATGGAAGTGGGATAAGCTAGGCATGGATTTTATCACGGGATTGCCCAGGACTCGTTCAGGCTATGACTCGATTTGGGTTGTAGTTGATCGACTGACGAAAGTAGCTCATTTCATCCCAGTAAAGACCACTTACACCAGTGCTAAGTTGGTAAAGATATACATGACCAGGATCGTATGTCTGTATGGAGTTCCGAGGAGTATTGTATCTGATAGAGGAACCTAGTTCACCTCAAAGTTCTGGAAGCAGTTGCATGAAACTTTGGGTACCAGGCTAGAATTCAGCACAGCTTTTCATCCACAGACAGATGGACAGACCGAGAGAGTCAATCAGATTTTGGAGGATATGCTGAGAGCTTGTGCGCTGGATTATGGATCTAGTTGGGACGACAATTTGCCATATGCAGAGTTCTCTTACAACAACAGTTATCAAACCAGTTTAAAAATGGCCCGTTTCAAAGCATTGTACGGAAGGAGGTGCAGGACACTGCTGTCATGGGACGAAGTTGGAGATCGCCAGTTGTTTGGACCTGATTTGATTAAAGATTCTGAACAGAAGGTAAAGTTGATTCGCGATAGGCTCAAGGTAGCCCAGTCCAGACAGAAAAGTTATGCAGATTCTAAACGTAAGGAGACAGTTTACGAAGTTGGAGATAGAGCTTATCTTCGAGTATCTCCACTTCGAGGAACACAACATTTTGGAGTTAAAGGGAAGTTAGCGCCACGATTTGTAGGACCATATCGAGTTTTGGAGCGTACGGGAGAAGTGGCCTACAAGTTGGAATTGCCCGAAGGATTGTCAGGAGTTCATGATGTGTTCCACATTTCCCAGTTGAAGAAGTGTCACGCGGAGATGGCTGACATACCGTTGAGAGATACAGTGCCTTTGGAAACTATTCAGTTGGATAACGATTTGACCTACGAAGAGAAGCCAGTCAAGATTCTCGAGTTTGCCAACCGAGTTAGTCACAGCAAGGTTATCAAGTTTTGCAAAGTTCAGTGGAGCCACCACTCAGAGGATGAAGCCACCTGGGAGTGAGAGGAAGATTTGTTCAAGGACCACCCTCACCTATTTTCTAGCCAACCCGAATCTCAAGGGCGAGATTCATCTTAAGGGGGGTAGGTTTGTAACATCCCAAATTTTCAAATTTGGAATGTTATACATTAGATCATCAATGCATATCATATTTTATTTGTATTTTGGTTGATCCTAGAAATTCTACGCAACTCAATGATCCACGGAGAGAGTTGGGGATTTCGTTATTTTCATATTTGAGTTTTCTCAAATTTTGAGAATAGGATCATTTGATTTTATTTATTTTATCATCAATTATTTCTATTACAAAAATATGAGAGAGGGAATAAAATGACTTTCCCAAAATAAATAAATATTGAGCATTTAATAATAAAATCAAATAGGATTTTATTCCAGAGTTTTCGGTGTTTTATTTGAATTTAGGAAAAAAGTGCGTTTTTAAAAATTGCATTTTGGTCCCAAATAAATGTTCACCTTGTGAGTCTTGATTTTAGAAGCCCGTGAAAATTTATTTCGGAATTTTTGGAGTCCGTTTAGTATTTCTTTTTATTTTTTTCCGAGCGGAGTTTTAAAAAAAAACGCTCCGCGCGCCGACTGGGCCAAGGCCCAGCCGACGGCCCACCCCGCCGCCTGCCGTCTCCCTCCAGGAAACTGGAGCCGCCGCCGTCGCCCGAGTCCGGCTCGGAGCCGCCCCGCCGTGCCCCCTTCCCCAAGGCAGCACACCCCCCTCCTTAAATACCGGACCCCGCCGCCCCTCACCTCACCCCGCCCCGCGCCCGCCGAGCCCGCCGCCGCCCGAGCCGCGCGCCGCCGCCCGCTGCCTCCCGTCGCCGCGCCGCACCCCTGCGGACCCGCCGGAGCCCCGCCCCGCCCGCCGGAGTGCCACGCCGGAGGTATACCCGCCGCCGTTCGCCGTTCGTTTTTTTAAAAAACCGCCTCGGTTTATTTTTTTTCGAAACCCTAGATCGGTTTATTTTTTTCTCTAGTTTATTTAATTAGTGAACGTTCACCGATCCGTTCATTTTAGCAAACGTGTTCACCAGTTAGTTTCTGTTAATGAACGTCCGTTCGATTAACTGTTCGTCAGTTTCTTTTCTCGGATTAAATCCTCGATTTTTCTGATCGCGATTCCGATCTGATTTTCGTCTTAGTTTAACTTTTCGCTCGTTTATCGGAATCAGGCGATTCAAGCGACTAGAGTTTCGTCTCGAAACCCTCTATCCGTTTAACCAACTTAAACAAGATTTTGCTACTGTAAAATTTATCCTAGATCCAGATTACTAGAACAAAGTTGTTTTCTTTCGCCGTTTGACTTTTGTTGCTTTGTTCGATTTGATTCTTTTTGCCAACCGGAGTTCTTAAGTTGAACCTTCTGGTTAGATCTCTTATTTGAGTTTTACCCGCGCATTAGATGAGTACTTATTATATGCTTGTTTGTTTGTCTGCGATAGAATACCCGGAGTGCGCCGCCTGTTACTTCGAATCGTTAGGTTTCGCGGAACATCAGCAAGGCAAGTAACACTTTGATCATACCTTTTCTACTACCCAGTTTTATTGCATTAGATCAGTCCTCACACATTGCATGATTAGGATCTAATTAAATTGTGGGATGGGAAGTAGATGAGGTAGTACCTATTACCTGTTATTATCAAACCTTTGGGAGTCACTTCTACGTTTGCTTATTATGCCATGCTATGCTAGTAGACGTGGATTGGGTGAGTGAAATCCATGACAGATGTGAGATTGTTAATTAATGGTTTATCTAAGGTGGCAACCTAAACACACATCTGGGTGGATTGAGGCACCTGGGTATTCCAGGACTTGCCTGTTTTCTTTTGGACCGCCACCCAGGCTCAAAGGATCATAATACTATTCATACTAGAAACTTCTGTGTGCAGCCACAAGCTATTATGGGCTCTAGCATAGTTGACTAAGTTGTGTGAACTCTTACAGTGGTAGACTAGCGGATGTAGGGATGTAGGTGGTACGGTCTACCCGGTCGTAAGGTGCTAGCGCTTCTGAAAGACTATGTCTCGGTCATCCGTCTTCTCAAACACCATGTAGTGCGAGAAACCAAATGGAGGCGATCGATTCTTGTGGGGAAAAGTGCGCAAACCTCTGCAGAGTGTAACAAACTAATGTTGATTAGCCGTGTCCCCGGTTATGGACATCTTGAGTATCTAGTACTTGGATTTTCATGTGAATCTCAACATGTTACTCTAAATTAATTTTGTTGGGTATGTTTAATGATGATACTTAATTGGGATTGAGAATGCTGTCAACCATTCTCAATGTTTAACACTACCATGATAGTTAAATAAATTTTATTCCTTTGAAGTAGGGAAAAATTGGATTTACGCAAAACTGTAACCATAGAGCTTTCCACCAACCAAATATGCATATAGTATAGCTGTTTCATTCCATTACTCTCTATGTGTTACCTTGCCAGCATATTCCATGTGCTGACCCGTTTTCGGGCTGCAACGTTAATGTTGCAGACTTTTCAGACGACGATTAAGGAGTTTTTAGGTCGTGGTTCTATACTCAGTGATGCCGTTGGAGTTGATGGACTCACTTATCTTCCAAGCCTTCCACTGTTATCGTTATTAGATGGCCTTAAGCCTTATTTATTGTAATAAGTTCTCTTTTGAGACCCTCGATGTAATAAGTGTGTGATTGCTACTCTGCTATAAATCCTTCGAGTACTGTGTGGTGTCAGCATTACTGATCCAGGGATGACACCGGAGCACAGAGATCAGACTGTTTGAGGTCTGGTCGCTACACATACAGACTCTAAAAACTACCTATAGTCAGGTATTTTGAAATTACATGGGCCTGGCACAAAAATAAGGTGACGCAGCACCTAGAATAGCCTCTGGACAAAATTTTATGAAGTGGCATCTTGTATATTTCGTCCAGGGCTTCATGCACTAATTATGGTGGCTTCAAAGTCCTAGAATTATCACTTGTAACTCCGTTCTTGTTCCCCTCGTGCATGCCATCATCTCCATGCTTGAACTTGCTCCAAGGTTCATCTTTCTTGTCCAAGCTAGGCTCTTCATTTGTAAGCAAAAAAATGTATCCAATTTAGGCAGCATCATATTCTCATGAACATTAGAATCGTTACCAAGAAATGAGAGTACATGATAATTCAATTGGCGTGCGCGAGCTCTAGTAATTGGTACAATATGTATAGCAACAGGGGTTGTGAGTGTAACAATGGTATTGATGTCCTCATCACTGTTACTAACATTTTGCAGGAGTTTGCTGACGTCTTTCCACAAGACATGCCACCGGGATGACCACCTATTCGAGGGATTGAGCATCAGATTGACTTAATTCCCGGTGCATCGCTACCCAACCGTGCACCATACCATACCGATCTAGAGGATACAAAGGAGATTATGCGTCAAGTCCAGGAGCTGCTCGATAAAGGTTATATACGTGAATCCCTTAGTCCTTGTGTTGTTCCTAATATTCTAGTGCCGAAAAAGGATGGTACATCGCGTATGTGTGTTGATTGCAGAGGCATTAATAATATTACTATTCGTTATCGTTGTGACGCCCCGAGTCCGACGCGCCAGGTATCTTGCAGTTATTCGTTGTTGTTGCCTTGTCATTTGCTTGCGTGTCGCATCTTGCCATGTCATCATGTGCATTGCATCATCATGTTTTCAAAATTGCATCCGTCCCGGTCTCCTCGTTCTTTCCATTGTCCGTTCTGAGTCCAACCACACTTGCACGCGCCCGCGACATGTCCGAAATATTATTTTATAAGTGGCCGGAAAATGTTCTCGGAATGGGTTGAAAGTTGGCGTGCGGTCTTATTTTATTGTAGGTAGACCGCCTGCCAAATTTCATCGCATTCGGAGTCCGTTTGATGCCTCAAAGGATAACTATAGTGGCAATATGGCCGGTCTAACATCGGACGTTTTCGGTGTGCGGAAGCTGCTGCCGGGCCTGTCTCTCTCCTCTCTTCTCAGCCCATCTCTCTCTAGCACAGACCTCTAGCCCACTTATCTAACCCCCCTCCGCTCCGGATGGTCCGATCGAGATCGAACGGCTCCGAAACGGCCTCAAACCCCCTAACGCTAGCCCCCTTGCCTTATATAGACCCCCTCCATGCCATTTTTGGGCATCCCTAGCCGTCCACCTACCTCTAGCCCCTCCCCCTCAATTTCAGCGCCGAGCCCCTCCCTGGCCTCCACTTGTCACCGCCACTTGGCCTCCTACAGCGCCGCCACCTCGTCGTCGCCACGTGGCACCACCCCAGTGGGCAGCGCCGTCGCCCCGCCCAATCGGATGAGGCCACGTCGCCCCTCCAGCACCCCCATCCACCGCGGCCTGCTCAAGCCCGTGCGAGGCCTGCCCGGGCCCCGAACTGGGCTCCGAAGCATGAAACTGCGCCGTCCCTGTGCCCCGAGCTCCAGATCGGGAGAGGAGCTCCCGATCCGGATCCCGTTCACCTGCCTCGCCGGAGTTCCGACCTCGTCGGACATGAGTTGCGCCGCCCTGTTCCTCTCCTCCTCCCTCGCGTTCTCCCTCTTCTTCCCCTCTCATGATCCTTTTCTCTCTCAGGAAGCCCAGCTGCCGCTTGGGGTCGCCACCGTCGTCCTGCACGTCCACCGGCACACACGCCACGTCGCCGGCGCTCGTTCCCGCCATCCCCGTGCCAGATCCGTTGAGCTGCCGGATCTGGATCTCTCTGCCCCTGCTTCGCCGCCCGGTGTCTCCCTGGCCAGCTCCGTCGTCGGCCGGCCTGATCTGCTCCCTGCATCGAACGAGCAGAGCAGCTCGCCCGCCCCCTCGCCCGTTGACCGATCCAGCTGCTCGTGGGCCGCGCCAGGCACACAGCGAGTTTCAGCCCAAGCAACTCCCCTCTCCCGGCCGGCCAGCAGCCCCTCCACGAACTAGGCTTGGCCCAATGTGAGCAGCTCCCAGCACCTCTAGTTTCAGCCCGTCTCTGTTTTTTTTCCAGATCTACGTTTTTTCTAATTATCCAGAGACTGCTGTTTTGCAGAAAAGCCCCTCATGTTCATGCATATCCTAACTCACAAACCGTTAATCGTTTTAAAATGTTTTATATATGAAAAATACTTAGAATTATGTGTAGATTAATAATATGCCACTTTCATCCATGTTAAAATGTTTAAAATGTTGTTTGTGTTTAATTTGCTCATATGCCACGTTAAAATGTTTTATTTCATAACTTAATAACCGTAGCTCCAAATTTAATAAACTTTATATGTAAATGGGGTAAAAAAAAATGCCTAGTTTAACATGGTGTACTTTCTTTGCATGTTTAACAACTCTAAAATTGGGTTAAGGGCAGAACAGTACCAAATTCATACTATGCATATGGGGATTTACCGGAATTGTTGTTCATTGTTTCCGGCCTCATTTAAACTTGCCTAGATAGGTAGTTTTGTTGTGCTACACCCTCTTGCCAGGTTAATCAACATTTAATATTGTTGGGTACATAACCGAGAGAGAACTAAATAAGTCATGTGGTGTTTCGTCAATATGCAACTCGTTGCATATTGAGCTCCACTTAATTTGTAGTATTGTTTGTGCAATTTGCCATGCCATGCCATGAATCATTAAACCGGACCTGCATCATACTTGATTGTGCATCATGCCATGATTATGTGATGGTTGTTTACCATGTTGTTTGCTATTTTCCGGTGTTGCTTCTTTGGGTTACTTCCGATTACGTCGCGTTTGTGAGGATTCGTTCGACTTCGTCCGCTTGTCTTCTTCATGGACTCGTTCTTCTTCCTTGCGGGATCTCAGGCAAGATGACCATACCCTTGAAATCACTTCTATCTTTGCTTTCTAGTTGCTCGCTCTTTTGCTATGCCGCGATACCTACCACTTGCTATATCACGCCTCCCATATTGCCATGTCAAGCCTCTAACCCACCTTCCTAGCAAACCGTTGTTTGGCTATGTTACCGCTTTGCTCAGCCTCTCTTATAGCGTTGCTAGTTGCAGGTGAAGATGGAGTTTGTTCCTTGTTGGAACATGTTTATTGTTGGGATATCATTATTATATCTTGTTTACTTTAATGTACCTATATACATGGTAAAGGGTGGAAGGCTCGGTGATGTCTACTACACAACCTTCTTCTTGTAGACGTTGTTGGGCCTCCAAGTGCAGTGGTTTGTAGGACACTAGCAAATTTCCCTCAAGTGGATGACCTAAGGTTTATCAATCCGTAGGAGGCGTAGGATGAAGATGGTCTCTCTCAAGCAACCCTGCAACCAAATAACAAAGAGTCTCTTGTGTCCCCAACACACCCAATACAATGGTAAATTGTATAGGTGCACTAGTTCGGCGAAGAGATGGTGATACAAGTGGTATATGGATGGTAGATAAAGGTATTGGTAATCTGAAAATATAAAAACAGCAAGGTAACCAATGATAAAAGTGAGTGTAAATGGTATTGCAATGCATTGAAACAAGGCCTAGGGTTCATACTTTCACTAGTGCAAGTTCCCTCAGCAATAATAACATAATTGGATCATATAACTATCCCTAAACATGCAACAAAGAGTCACTCCAAAGTCACTAATAGCGGAGAACAAACGAAGAGATTATGGTAGGGTAAGAAACCACCTCAAAGTTATTCTTTCCAATCAATCCGTTGGGCTATTCCTATAAGTGTCACAAACAGCCCTAGAGTTCGTACTAGAATAATACCTTAAGAAACAAATCAACCAAAACCCTAATGTCACCTAGATACTCCAATGTCACCTCAAGTATCCATGGGTATGATTATACGATATGCATCACACAATCTCAGATTCATCTATTCAACCAACACAAAGAACCTTAAAGAGTGCCCCAAAGTTTCTACCGGAGAATCACGAAGAAAACGTGTGCCAACCCCTATGCATAGGTTCATGGGCGGAACCCGCAAGTTGATCACCAAAACATGCATCAAGTGATTCACGTGGTATCCCATTGTCACCACAGATACGCACGGCAAGACATACATCAAGTGTTCTCAAATCTTTAAAGACTCAATCCGATAAGATAACTTCAAAGGGGAAACTCAATCCATTACAAGAGAGTAGAGGGGGGAGAAAAGATCATAAGATCCAACTATAATAGCAAAGCTCGCGATACATCAAGATCGTACCACCTCAAGAACACGAGAGAGAGAGATCAAACACATAGCTACTGGTACATACCCTCAGCCTTGAGGGAGAAATACTCTCTCCTCGTCATGGAGAACACCGGGATGATGAAGATGGCCACCGGAGAAGGATTCCCCCTCCGGCAGGGTGCCGGAACGGGTCTAGATTGGCTTTCGGGGGCTACGGAGGCTTCTGGCGGCGGAACTCCCGATCTATTCTGCCCCTCGATAGTTTTAGGGTACGTGGGTATATATATGGGTGAAAGAAGTACGTCAGGGGAGCCACTAGGGGCCCATGAGGGTGGAGGGCGCGCCCCCTGCCTCGTGGCTCCCTCGTTCCTTTCCTGACGTGCACTCCAAGTTTTTCCGGTAGCTTTCCTTCCAAAAATAACTTCTCGAGTTGGTTTCATTCCGTTTCAACTTTGTTTGATATTACTTTTCTTCGAAACACTGAAAAAGGAAAAAAACATCAATTCTGGGCTGGGCCTCCGGTTAATAGGTTAGTCCCAAAAAGAATATAAAAGTGGATAATAAAGCCCAATATTGTCCAAAACAGTAGATAATATAGCATGGAGCAATCAAAAATTATAGATACATTGGAGGCGTATCAAGCATCCCCAAGCTTAATTCCTGCTCGTCCTCGAGTAGGTAAATGATAAAAATGAATTTTTGATGCGGAGTGCTACTTGGCATAATTTCAATGTAAATATTCTTAATTGTGGTATGAATGTTCAGATCCAAAAGATTCAACACAAAAGTTCATATTGACATAAAAATAATAATACTTCAAGCATACTAACTAAGCAATTATGTCCTCTCAAAATAACATGGCCAAAGAAAGTTCATCCCTACAAAATCATATAGTTTAGTCATGCTCCATTTTCGTCACACAAGAATGCTCTCATCATGCACAACCCCGATGACAAGCCAAGCAATTGTTTCATACTTTAGTAATCTCAAACCTATAAACTTTCACGCAATATATGAGCGCGAGCCATGGACATAGCACTATGGGTGGAATAGAATATGATGATGGGGGTTATGTGGAGAAGACAAAAAAGGAGAAAGTCTCACAACAACGAGGCTAATCAATGGGATATGGAGATGCCCATCGATTGATGTTAATGCAAGGAGTAGGGATTGCCATGCAACGGATGCACTAGAGCTATAAATGTATGAAAGCTCAACAAAAGAAACTAAGTGGGTGTGCATCCAACTTGCTTGCTCACGAAGACCTAGGGCACTTGAGGGGGCCCATTGTTGGAATATACAAGCCAAGTTCTATAATGAAAATTCCCACTAGTATATGAAAGTGACAAAACAAGAGACTCTCTATCATAAAGATCATGGTGCTACTTTGAAGCACAAGTGTGGAAAAAGGATAGTAGCATTGTCCCTTTTATTTTTTTTGGCCTTTCCCTTTTTTTATTTGACCTTTTTTTGGACAATGCTCTATTAATGATGATCATCACACTTCTATTTATTTAGAACTCAAAGATTACAACTCGATACTAGAACAAAGTATGACTCTATATGAATGCCTCCGGTGGTGTATCGGGATTGCGATGAATCAAGAGTGACATGTATGAAAAATTATGAACGGTGGCTTTGCCACAAATACTATGTCAACTACATGATCATGCAAAGCAATATGACAATGATGATGCGTGGATGGTAAACGGAATGGTGGAAAGTTGCATAGCAATATATCTCAGAATGGCTATGGAAATGCCATAATAGGTAGGTATGGTGGATGTTTTGAGGAATGTATAAGGAGGTTTATGTGTGAAAGAGCGTATCATATCACGGGGTTTGGATGCACCGGCGAGGTTTGCACCAACTCTCAATGTGAGAAAGGGCAATGCACGGTACCGAAGAGGCTAGCAAGGATGGAAGGGTGAGAGTGCGTATAATCCATGGACTCAACATTAGTCATAAAGAACTCACATACTTATTGCAAATATCTACAAGTCATCAAAAACCTCGGCACTATGCGCATGCTCCTAGGGGGATAGATTGGTAGGAAAGGACCATCGCTCGTCACTGACCGCCACTCATAAGGAAGACAATCAAATAACACCTCATGTTTCAAATTTGTTACACAACGTTTACCATACGTGCATGCTACGAGACTTGAAACCTTCAACACAAGAATTTCTCAAATTCACAACTACTCAACTAGCACGACTTTGATATTATTACCTCCATATCTCAAAACAATCATCAAGCATCAAACTTCTCTTAGTATTCAAAACACTCATAAGAATTTTTTTACTAATCTTGAATACCTAGCATATTAGGATTATTTAAGCAAATTACCATGGTATTAAAGACTCTCAAAATAATATAAGTGAAGCATGAGAGTTCATCTATTTATATAAAATAAAACCACCACCATGCTCTAAAAGGATATAAGTGAAGCACTAGACCAAATGACAAACTACTCCGAAAGATATAAGTGAAGATCAATGAGTAGTCGAATAATTATGCAAATATGTGAAGACTCTCTAACATTTAAGAATTTCAGATCTTGGTATTTTATTCAAACATCAAGCAAAACTAAATAAAATAAAATGACGCTCCAAGAAAAACACATATCATGTGGCGAATAAAAATATAGCTCCAACTAAAGTAACCGATGAACGAAGACGAAAGATGGGATGCCTTCCGGGGCATCCCCAAGCTTAGGCTTTTGGTTGTCCTTGAATATTACCTTGGGGTGCCTTTGGCATCCCCAAGCTTAGGCTCTTGCCACTCCTTATTCCATAGTCCATCGAATCTTTACCCAAAACTTGAAAACTTCGCTACACAAAGCTTAACAAAAAACTCGTAAGCTCCATTAGTATAAGAAAATAAATCACCACTTAGGTACTGTTGTGAACTCATTATAAATTCATATTAGTGTAATATCTACTGTATTCCAACTTATCTACGGTTCATATCCTCCGATACTACTCATAGATTCATCAAAATAAGCAAACAACACATCGAAAACAGAATCTGTCAAAAACAGAACAGTCTGTAGTAATCTGGATCAAACATATACTTCTGGAACTCCTAAAATTCTCAAATAAATTTCTGGACCTGCGGAATTTATCTATTAATCATATTCAAAAATAATTAACTAAATATCCCTCTCCAAATAAAAATGGCAGCAATTCTCGTGAGCGCTAAAGTTTCTGTTTTTTACAGCAGGATCGCAAAGACTTTCCCGAAGTCTTCCCAAAGGTTCTACTTGGCACAAACACTAATTAAAACATAAAAACTCAATCATAACAGAGGCTAGATAAATTATTTATTACTAAACAGTATCAAAAAGCAAGGAACAAAAATAAAATTGGGTTGCCTCCCAACAAGCGCTATCGTTTAACGCCTCTAGCTAGGCATGATGATTTCAATGATGCTCACATAAAGGGTAAGAATTGAAACATAAAGAGAGCATCATGAAGAATATGACTAGCACATTTAAGTCTAACCCACTTCCTATGCATAGGGATTTTGTGAGAAAACAACTTGCGGCAACAAGAATCAACTTGCATAGGAAAGCAAAACAAGCATAACTTCAAAACTTGAAGGACATAAAGAGGAAACTTGATATTATTGCAATTCCTACAAGCATATGTCCCTCCCTCATAATAATTTTCAGTAGCATCATGAATGAATTTCAAAACTATAACCAGCACCTAAAGCATTATTTTCATGATCTACAAGCATAGAAAATTTACTACTCTCCACATAAGCAAAATTCTTCTCATTCGGAATAGTGGGAGTATCATAAGAGACTTGAATACAATAAATTGTTTCCACATTAAAAGAGTAATGTTCAGAGAAGGAGTAATCATAATCATGACAAGTTTTCTAAATATAATCACTACTTTTTATAGCATAAGTATCATCACAATAATCATCATAGGTAGGAGGCATGCTATCATCATTATAAATTTGCATATCAAAACATGGGAGACTAAAAATATCATCTTCATTAAACGTAGCATCCCCAAGCTTGGGACAAATATTAATTGCAGCAAATATATTCTCAAAAGCATCATGTTCATCAAACATAACATCCCCAAGCTTAGGCCTTTTCATATCATAAGCATAATCACTCTCATCATTAATAGAATGGATAGCACCAATAGTATAGCAATTATCATATTCTTCCAAGCAAGTGCCAAAAAGATTTTCAAGATCATAAGAAGTATCATTATCTTCCATAATTATATTTTCATGAGGCACAATAGTAATAGGAGCAGCATTAATTGGGAGAGATATCTTTTTACCTCTCTTCCTTTTTCTTTTCTTCTTCTTCACCACATCATGTGTGGGTTCAATCCTCTTTTTGGAGCTCCTTATTAATGAGATTGGTTGAATAGGAGGCTCCTCCTCGTTACCTGATCCATCATAAGAAATAATAGGAGGGTATTGGGAAGTCTCTTCCCTTTCATTACTATTCTCTTCATCTTCTATTTGTTTTCTTTTCTTTATGTAATTGGCAATATAAGGATTTTCAAAGCAATTCACCGCACAATACATATAAATCTTCTCTAGATCAAAATCAAGAAATCTATCAAGATTAAACTTTGGAATACCCTCAGTTATATGTTTCATTTCCTCATACCCCAAAAGAAGACTAAGCTCTTTATGATGCTCAAGAGTAATCAAATTACCACAATTTTTGGATACGATTCGGTCATGAAACAATTTGCATTGGAGATTTAAATGACCATGTTCATTGAAAAGTTCACAACGGGCACGAAAAATATTGAATTTTTCAGCACAATCATCAAGACTTTCTTGCAACAATTTAGTTTCTAAGTACTTATGCCTCTTGCAATATATATCTTCCCTATTTGGTATGTACTTGCAAACCCAATGCACTCCACAAAAATTGACATGTTTATAGGAGACATTTTAATCATAACTAGTGCAATCATCATTAGTACTATGGATGTTCAAGGAGTTCATACTAACAACATTGCAATCATGCTCATCATTCAAAGATTTAGTGCCAAACATTTTGTGCATTCTTCTTCTAACACTTTGGCACAATTTTCCTTTCCATCATACTCACGAAAGATATTAAAAAGATCAAACGTATGAGGCAAAATTAATTCCATTTTTATATAGTTTTCTTTTATAAACTAAACTAGTGCTAAAACAAGAAACAAAAAGATTCGATTGCAAGATCTAAAGATATACCTTCAAGCACTCACCTCCCCGGCAATGGCGCCAGAAAAGAGCTTGATGTCTACCACACAACCTTCTTCTTGTGGACGTTGTTGGGCCTCCAAGTGCAGAGGTTTGTAGGACAGTAGCAAATTTCCCTCAAGTGGATGACCTAAGGTTTATCAATCCGTAGGAGGCGTAGGATGAAGATGGTCTCTTTCAAGCAACCCTGCAACCAAATAACAAAGAGTCTCTTGTGTCCCCAACACACCCAATACAATGGTAAATTGTATAGGTGCACTAGTTCGGCGAAGAGATGGTGATACAAGTGGTGTATGGATGGTAGATAAAGGTATTAGTAATCTGAAAATATAAAAACAGCAAGCTAACTAATGATAAAAGTGAGCGTAAACGGTATTGCAATGCGTTGAAACAAGGCCTAGGGTTCATACTTTCACTAGTGCAAGTTCCCTCAACAATAATAACATAATTGGGTCATACAACTATCCCTCAACATGCAACAAAGAGTCACTCCAGAGTCACTAATAGCGGAGAACAAACGAAGAGATTATGGTAGGGTACGAAACCACCACAAAGTTATTCTTTCCAATCAATCCATTGGGCTATTCCTATAAGTGTCACAAATAGTCCTAGAGTTCGTACTAGAACAACACCTTAAGACAAAAATTAACCAAAACCCTAATGTCACCTAGAGACTCCAATGTCACCTCAAGTATCCGTGGGTATGATTATACGATATGCATCACACAATCTCAGATTCATCTATTCAACCAACACATAGAACCTCAAAGAGTGCCCCAAAGTTTCTACTGGAGAATCACGACGAAAACGTGTGCCAACCCCTATGCATAGGTTCATGGGCGAAACACGCAAGTTGATCATCAAAACATACATCAAGTGATTCACGTGGTATCCCATTGTCACCACAGATACACACGACAAGACATACATCAAGTGTTCTCAAATCTTTATAGACTCAATCCGATAAGATAACTTCAAAGGGGAAACTCAATCCATTACAAGAGAGTATAGGGGGGAGAAAACATCATAAGATCCAACTATAATAGCAAAGCTCGCAATACATCAAGATCGTACCACCTCAAGAACACGAGAGAGAGAGAGATCAAACACATATCTACTGGTACATACCCTCAGCCCCGAGGGAGAACTACTCCCTCCTCGTCATGGAGAGCACCGGGATGATGAAGATGGCCACCGGAGAAGGATTCCCCCTCCGGCAGGGTGCCGGAACGGGTCTAGATTGGCTTTCGGTGGCTACGGAGGCTTCTGGTGGCGGAACTCCCGATCTATTCTGCCCCTCGATAGCTTTAGGGTACGTGGGTATATATGGGTGAAAGAAGTACGTCAGGGGAGCCACGAGGGGCCCACGAGGGTGGAGGGCGCGCCCTAGGGGGGTGGGCGCGCCCCCTACCTCGTGGCTCCCTCGTTCCTTTCCTGACGTGCACTCCAAGTTTTTCCGGTAGCTTTCCTTCCAAAAATAACTTCTCCAGTTGGTTTCATTCCGTTTTGACTCCGTTTGATATTCCTTTTCTTCGAAACACTGAAATAGGCAAAAAAACAGCAATTCTGGGCTGGGCCTCCGGTTAATAGGTTAGTCCCAAAAAGAATATAAAAGTGGATAATGAAGCCCAATATTGTCCAAAACAGTAGATAATATAGCATGCAGCAATCAAAAATTATAGATACGTTGGAGACGTATCACTCAGCCTTATGCCTGGTGTTTTGTTCCACTCTTGCCTCCCTAGTTTCCGTCATACCGATGTTATGCTCCTTGATTTTGCGTTCCTTATGCGGTTGGGTTACAATGGGAACCCCTTGACAGTTCGCCTTGAATAAAACTCCTCCAGCAACGCCCAACCTTGGTTTTACCATTTGCCACCTAAGCCTTTTTCCCTTGGGTTCTGTAGACTCAAGGGTCATCTTTATTTTAAACCCCCGGGCCAGTGCTCCTTTGAGTGTTAGCCCAAACTAGAGCACCATGCGGGGCCGTCCCTTGGCAACTTGGGTTATGTTGGTTCTTGTATGCTTAGCTTATCCGGTGTGCCCTGAGAATGAGATATGTGCAGCTCCTATCAGGATTTGTCGCCACAGCGGGTGGTCTTGCTGGTCTTGTTTTACCATTTTCAATGTTTTGTAACCGGGATTCCGAGTCTGATCGGGTCTTCCCGGGAGAAGGAATATCCTTCGTTGACCGTGAGAGCTTGTGATGGGCTAAGTTGGGACACCCCTGTAGGGTTTTGAACTTTCAAAAGCCGTGCCCGTGGTTATGGGCAGATGGGAATTTGTTAATGTCCGGTTGTAGAGAACTTTTCACTTAACTTAATTAAAATGAATCAACCGCGTGTGTTACCATGATGGTCTCTTTTTGGCGGAGTCCAGGAAGTGAACACGGTTCTTGTGTTATGTTTGAATGTAAGTAGTTTCAGGATCACTTCTTGATCATTTCTAGCTTCACGACCTTTGTGTGGCTTCTCTTCTCGCTCTTATTTGCGTATGTTAGCCACCATATATGCTTAGTGCTTTCTCCAGCTCCACCTCACTACCCTTTCCTACCCATAAGCTTAAATAGTTTTGATCTCGCAGGTGTGAGATTGCTGAGTCCTCGTGGCTCGCAGATACTTCCAAACAGTTGCAGGTGCCGATGATACCAGCGCAGATGACGCAACTGAGCTCAAGTGGGAGTTCGATGAAGATCGTGTTCGTTGTGTTGTTTCATTTCTTGTTGATCAGTAGTGGAGCCCAGTTGGGATGATCGGGGATCTATGCATTTGGGGTTGTCTTTATTTATGTTGGTTCCGTAGTCGGACCTTGATTGTATTCTGGATGATGTAATGCTATATTTCTGTATTGTGTGAAGTGGCGATTGTAAGCCAACTCTTTATCCCTCTCTTAGTCAGTACATGGGATGTGTAAAGAGTACCCCTCTTGAGACATGCCTACTATACGGTTATGCCTCTAAGTCGTGCTCCGACACGTGGGAGATATAGCCGCATCGTGGGTGTTAGAAGTTGGTATCAGAGCTAGGTTCCCTGACTTAGGAGGCCCCTGCTTGGTCGAATCGCTGGCGTTGTTGAGTCTAGAATTTTTTTTCAGTCTTATAGGATTATATATATCGGAGAGTAGGATTCTTTTTACTCCTCAGTCCCTTTGTCGCTCTGGTGAGGCCTCCTGGCGTAGAGTTTTGACTCTTCTCTCCTCAAATTTCATGAATTTTTTTAGGATCACGCGGGTATCTTGGAATTGTTCCGATGGTTTTGTGACGAGAACATTGTCTTGGTGCCTCCTGACATTTATGGGTTGTGGCAGTGTCCAGGGGTGTTGAGCTCCGAGGTGTTGTCGTCACAATTTTATCGTTGCAGATCTGGAATACCTGAGGTCGCCGACATCGAAAATCTCTTTTATGCGTTTTTTGGTGAGATAACCTCGACGCCACCCAGTACTGTGGCAGGAGTTCGGGAGTATTGCCATAACTCGTATAACGGATGCTTTTCTAAGGTTGAGGTAAATGATTTCCGAAGGTTTCTTGGTTATGTGTTGAAGGATGGATACAACTGGATGTAGGATTTGCTAGTTTTGGGTGAGATATTGTGCTTCCCCTGTATCCCCAAGTGGGAATTCAAGTATATCATAGGATATCTTCCCGGCAGACACATGATACGATATGGGATCTATCATATGTTTGTTTCCGGCTTATTTTGCAAGCCAATCCTTTTTTTTGTTTTTTAGTTGTGGTATTTGAGTTTCTTCGAAGTCAAATATTGATTCCATACCTTTCCTAAGCGGTGTTCTCATATCCCTATGTGAATACAAATCCCTCTTGATCTTCGAGTTTGCCATCTCAATTTCTTCTGAACCGGTGTCTCTCTCTTCAAGTGGACCCGATCTTTTTCAACATTCGCAAGATCAACTCAAGTCTTCTCAACGTTGTTTGTTTCATCCATCCCAAATTGCCTTTGTTTTCCCCCCCCCCCCCCCTTTTTTTTTTGGGTCTCGGATTTCTTAACCAAGTATCCATTTTATTCATGTGAAGTCTCTTCATTCTTTTCAATCAATTTTATTACCCGGTGTTTCTCATGAAGATGCTCTACTAGTACATCATTCTTCTTTATTTTCTTTTCCGGTGGACTCAATTCAAGCTTTGGTTTTGAGCATAGTCTTTTCATTTATCCAATGCTTTATCATGTCGGTGCACCTCTTAATCATCCACTTCTCGCTATTCAATTGTTCCGGAGTGCTGAAGATATCTCGAAGATTCGTGTTTCCACTCTGCATTCGTTCAAGCTCTCTTGAGGTTGTTATCTCTGTTGAGCCATTTAATTGAACCGGTGCATTATCTCTTCCTAAGAAATGATTTTCAATGGTGTTTCTCTTGAGTGGGCCCTAACCCACAGGTCTTTTCCCAGGATCTTACCTGACTCTTCTAATTTTCCCGGAGCTTTTCAGATTCATTTCAAAGTTTGACGTAAGAATGATTTGTCATCAGTCATATGTATTTCTCCATGATCTTTCAAATTCTTTTCATCGTTGGCTCAACCTTTCCAATTTTCATTCCGGAGTGCCTCAAAAATTCTCAGTGGTGGTTCTTGTCATCATTCTCGACATTTTAAGACCGAAGAAGAGTTTCTCTGCAATCATATCCATTCTCCTGAAGATTCTTGGTGCTAGCCTTATGCCATCCTCTCATAATTGTTTTCGATTGTGAGAATTCTTTTCACACATCCGGAGCAATTCAGGAGTCTTTTCAGTTTGATTGTCCGGAGCCCATCATCTCAGATTTATTCATTCTCAGTGTGTAGCTATCGTTCTCCAAATCTTACCGGTGCATCATTCAAGTATTCTCTAATCAGCTCGGGATCTCTTCGTTCACTTGCATCTAAATTCTCTCAAGTATCTTCGTTCATTTCATAACTCTTCCCGGTGTTCCTTTATCTTTTCTTCCGTCATTTTAATTCTTACGGTGGTTCGTTCAAGATTTATCTTCCTTCGTTTTCATATCAATTCATTTGTTGTTTCCAAATCCTACCGGTGGTTCGTCGAAGACCTTCTCAAGTTTGTTCTATATCTATCTTAATCCTTTCTACGAGAATAAGTGGTATGCCAAATCCTTTGCTTGTCATCAATTTAAATTGGTGAAGGATAAGCATAATGTAATTCTTATTCTTGTTTCATCGAGTAAATTCAATTCCTTATTCCGGAGGCTCATCAAGTTCTCGGTTTCAATTGTTTCATCTTTTCTTTCCCAGAGTCCCAAGATCTATCAATTATATCGTTGCGAAGAACATCTAAATCATTGCAAGGATTCACCTTGTGTTTTCAACTTCTCTTTCTTTCTATCATTCTTCTATTACCAGAGTTCTTTCAGCTTTCCTTTCGCTTGACCATTCTTCTATTACTGGAGTTCTTCATGGAGTTTCTACGTGGTGGTTCATCAAGGATTTAATTCCTTCTCTAAGCGTTCATCGAGATTCTTTTTAGAGGAGCTCAAGTATTTTTCATCTTACATTCTGAAGTGCAATTCTTTCTACCTTATCTTTTGAGGTGGTGTTATGTCATTTTTGACAATTTCTTTGTGTTTCATGATTCACATGTTGTCAGGAATGAGATGTTGTAAAACCATCATTTTCTTTTGATTATGAGTTGTTTCAACCCATAATAATTCTTTGTTGGAGTATCTTCGTATAGATTTCACCTAAAGCCTTCCATTGGGAAAGTTGCCATTATGGTGCTAATCTATGATCCAATTTCCGCGTCTCATCTCAATGAAGGAGTTTCATCTCCTTGTTGATCTCAACCCAATTGATTGATTTCATTAGTTGCTGGTCTTCACCTCATAATTTGGGGATGTTTTCCTTAAGACCATTGGAAATCATATCTTTTGTTGTTGATTTCCAGCAACTCCGTTCAACCCTTCATAAGAGTGCTCTCTCAAGTTCAGTTGTGAGAGATGTTGGTTCTCTCAACTCCGTTCTTTTCATTCCATTCTTACATTTGTTCCAGAGGCATTGTGATGTGGCTCTCTTCGACCCATCATCTTGTTTTGTCAAGATCATGTTCAATTCCTTCCATTTCCAACCGGAGTGTTGTCATAATTGATCCTTATCGTTCCTTGTGCATCTCGTTTCTACCGGAGTGCTTGCATGTACTTCTTGTCCATTGCAACCCTTTTCTTATGTCTTTCAACCTACAAGGTCCTAGTAATGTTCCTTGTTCCTCTTTTCTAACGGAGTGTTTTCAATGTTGTTTATCTTCGTTGTATTCTTTCTTCCAATTTGTTTCAACCTCGCAAGGTTCTTTGGTTTCACTCGTTTGTCAAAGAAGCAACTTAGTTTTACCTCTTCTCTTCCTCTTCTGTTTCTCTCCGGTGCCATCCTAGATCTCGGGACGAGATCCTCTCGTAGTGGTGGAGTGTTGTGACGCCCCGAGTCCAACGCTCCAGGTGTCTTCCAGTTATCCGTTGTTGTTGCCTTGTCAATTGCTTGCGTGTCACATCTTGCCATGTCATCATGTGCATTGCATCATCATGTTTTCAAAACTTGCATCCGTCCCGGTCTCCTCGTTCTTTCCATTGTCCATTCTGAGTCCAACCACTCTTGCACCCGCCCGCGGCATGTCCGAAATATTATTTCATAAGTGGCCGGAAAATTTTCCCGGAATGGGTTGAAAGTTGTCGTGCGGTCTTAATTTAGTGTAGGTAGACCGCCTGCCAAATTTCATCGCATTCGGAGTCCGTTTGATGCCCCAACAGGTAACTATAGCGGCAATATAGCCGGTCTAACGTCGGACGTTTTCGGTCGCCGAAAGCTGCTGCCGGGCCTCTCTCTCTCTCTCCTCTCTTCTCAGCCCATCTCTCTCTAGCACATACCTCTAGCCCACCTATCTAACCCCCCTCCGCTACGGATCATCCGATCGAGATCGAACGGCTCCGAAACGGCCTCAAACCCCCTAACCCTAGCCCCTTTGCCTTATATAGACCCCCTCCATGCCATTTTTGGGCATCCCTAGCCGTCCACCTACCTCCAGCCCATCCCCCTCAATTTCAGAGCCGAGCCCCTCCTTGGCCTCCACTTTCGCCGCCACTTGGCCTCCTACACCGCCGCCACCTCGCTGTCGCCACATGGCACCACCCTAGTGGGCAGCGCCTTGCCCCGCCCAATCAGATGAGGCCACATCGCCCCTCCAGCGCCCCCATCCATCGCGGCCTGCTTAGGCCCGTGCGAGGCCTGCCCGGGCCCCGATCTAGGCTCCGAAGCCCGAAACCGCGCTGTCCCTGTGCCCCGAGCTCCGGATCAGGAGAGGAGCTCCCGATCCGGATCCCGTACCTGCCTCGCCGGAGTTCCGACCTCGTCGGAGATGAGTGGCGCCACCCTATTCCTCTCCTCCTCCCTCGGGTTCTCCCTCTTCTTCCCCTCTCATGATCCTTTTCTCTCTCAGGAAGCCCCGCCGTCGCACGGGGTCGCCACCGTCGTCCTGCACGTCCGCCGGCACATGCGCCACGTCGCCTGCGCTTGTTCCCGCTGTCCCCATGCCAGATCCATTGAGCCGTCAGATCTGGATCTCCCTGCCCCTGCTTCGCCGCCCGGCATCTCCCCGGCCAGCTCCGCCGTCGGCCGGCCCAATCTGCTTCCTGCATTGAACGAGCAGAGCAACTCGCCCGCCCCCTCGCCCGTTGACTGATCCGGCTGCTCATGGGCCGCACCCGGCACACAGCGAGTTTCAGCCCAAGCAACACCCCTCTCCCGGCCGGCCAGCAGCCCCTCCACCGACTAGGCTTGGCCCAATGTGTGCAGCTCCCAGCACCTCCAGTTTCGGCCCATCTCTGTTTTTTTCCAGATCTGTGTTTTCTCTAATTATCCAGAGACTGTTGTTTGTAGAAAAGCCCCTCATGTTCATGCATATCCTAACTCACAAACCGTTCATTGGTTTAAAATGTTTTATATATGAAAAATGCTTAGAATTATGTGTAGATTAATAATATGCCACTTCCATCCACGTTAAAATGTTTTATTTCATAACTTAATAACTGTAGCTCCAAATTTAATAAACTTTATATGTAAATGGGGTAGAAAAATGCCTAGTCTAACATGGTGTACTTGATTTGCATGTTTAACAACTCTAAAATTGGGTTTAGAGCAGAACAGTACCAAATTCATAATATGCATATGGGGATTTACCGGAATTGTTGTTCGTTGTTTCCGGCCTCATTTAAACTTGCCTAGATAGGTAGTTTCGTTGTGCTGCACCCTCTTACCAGGTTAAACAACATTTAATATTGTTGGGTACATAACTGAGAGAGAACTAAATAATTCATGTGGTGTTTCATCAATATGCAACTCGTTGCATATTGAGCTCCACTTAATTTGTAGTATTGTTTGTGCACTTTGCCATGCCATGCCATGAATCATTAAACTGGACATGCATCATACTTGATTGTGCATCATGCCATGATTATGTGATGGTTGTTTACCATATTGTTTGCTTCTTTCTGGTTTTGCTTCTTCGGGTTAGTTCCGATCACGTCGCGTTTATTAGGATTCGTTCGACTTCGTCCGCTTGTCTTCTTCATGGACTCGTTCTTCTTCCTTGCGGGATCTCAGGCAAGATGACCATACCCTCGAAATCACTTCTATCTTCGCTTGCTAGTTGTCGCTCTTTTGCTATGCCGCGATACCTACCACATGCTATATCACGCCTCCCATATTGCCATGTCAAGCCTCTAACCCACCTTCCTAGCAAACCGTTGTTTGGCTATGTTACTGCTTTGCTCAGCCTCTCTTATAGCGTTGCTAGTTGCAGGTGAAGATTGGAGTTTGTTCCTTTTTGGAACATGTTTATTGTTGGGATATCATTATTATATCTTGTTTACTTTAATGCACCTATATACTTGGTAAAGGGTGGAAGGCTCGGCCTTACGCCTGGTGTTTTGTTCCACTCTTGCCGCCCTAGTTTCCGTCATACCGGTGTTATGCTCCTTGATTTTGCGTTCCTTACGCGGTTGGGTCATAATGGGAACCCCTTGACAGTTCTCCTTGAATAAAACTCCTCCAGCAAGGCCCAACCTTGGTTTTACCATTTGCCACCTAAGCCTTTTTCCGTTGGGTTCTGCAGACTCAAGGGCCATCTTTATTTTAAACCCCCGAGCCAGTGCTCTTCTGAGTGTTGGTCCAAACTAGAGCACCGTGCAGGGCCGTCCCTTGGAAACTTGGGTTATGTTGGTTCCTGTACGATTAGCTTATCCGATGTGCCCTGAGAACGAGATATGTGCAGCTCCTCTAGGGATTTGTCGGCACAGCGGGTGGTCTTGTTGGTCTTGTTTTACCATTGTTGAGATGTCTTGTAACTGGGATTCCGAGTCTCATCGGGTCTTCCCGGGAGAAGGAATATCCTTCGTTGACCGTGAGAGCTTGTGATGGGCTAAGTTGGGACACCCCTGCAGGGTTTTGAACTTTCGAAAGCCATGCCTGTGGTTATGGGCAGATGAAAATTTGTTAATGTCCGGTTGTAGAGAACTTGTCACTTAACTTAATTAAAATGAATCAACCGTGTGTGTTGCCGTGATGGTCTCTTTTGGGCGGAGTCCGGGAAGTGAACACGGTTCTTGTGTTATGTTTGAACGTAAGTAGTTTCAGGATCACTTCTTGATCATTTCTAGCTTCACGTCCTTTGCGTGGCTTCTCTTCTCGCTCTTATTTGCGTATGTTAGCCACCATATATGCTTAGTGCTTTCTACAGCTCCACCTCACTACCCTTTCCTATCCATAGCTTAAATAGTTTTCATCTCGCGGGTGTGAGATTGCTGAGTCCTCGTGGCTCACAGATACTTCCAAACAGTTGAAGGTGCCGATGATACCAGCGCAGATGACGCAACTGAGCTCAAGTGGGAGCTCGATGAAGATCGTGCTTGTTGTGTTGTTTCATTTCTTGTTGATCAGTAGTGGAGCCCAGTTGGGACGATCGGGGATCTATGCATTTGGGGTGGTCTTTATTTATGTTGGTTCCGTAGTCGGACCTTGATTGTATTCTGGATGATGTAATGCTATATTTATGTATTGTATGAAGTGGCGATTGTAAGCCAACTCTTTATCCCTCTCTTATTCAGTACATGGGATGTGTAAAGATTACCCCTCTTGCGACATGCCTACTATGCGGTTATGCCTCTAAGTCATGCTCTGACACGTGGGAGATATAGCCGCATCGTGGGTGTTGCAATCGTCATCCTATTCTTAGGCTAGATGATATGCTTGATGAATTGAGTGGCTCTACAATATTCTCCAAAGTTGATTTGCGTAGTGGATACCATCAAATTCGTATGAAATTGGGAGATGAATGGAAAACTGCATTTAAAACTAAGTTTGGTTTTTATGAGTGGTTAGTCATGCCTTTTGGGTTAACTAATGCACCTAGTACTTTCATGAGATTAACGAGCGAAGTTTTACGTGCTTTCATTGGACGATTAGTGGTAGTCTATTTTGATGATATACTGATTTATAGCAAATCTTTGGAAGAACATTTGAAACATTTACGTGTTGTTTTTATTGCTCTACGTGATGCACGTTTGTTTGGTAACCGTGGGAAGTGCACCTTTTGCACCGACCGAGTGTCTTTTCTTGGCTATGTTGTTACTCCACAGGGAATTCAAGTTGATAAAGCCAAGATTGAAGCTATTGAGATTTGGCCACATCCCAAAATGGTCACACAAGTGAGGAGTTTTCTTGGACTCGCTGGTATCTATAGGCGTTTTGTGAGAGATTTTAGCAACATTGCTGCACCTCTCAATGAGCTTACAAAGAAGGATGTGCCTTTTGTTTGGGGTACCGCATAGAAAGAGGCCTTCACGGTGTTGAAAGATAAGTTGACACACGCTCCTTTACTCCAACTTCCTGATTTTAATAAGGCGTTTGAGCTTGAATGTGATGCTAGTGGAATTGGATTGGGAGGTGTGTTATTACAAGATGGTAAAATTGTTGCGTACTTTTCTGAACAATTGAGTGGGCCTAGTCTAAACTATTCTACTTATGATAAAGAATTATATGCTCTTGTTAGGACCTTAGAAACATGGCAACATTATTTATGGACCAAAGAATTTGTTATACATTTTGATCATGAATCTTTGGAACACATTAAAAGTCAAGCAAAACTGAACCGTAGACATGCTAAATGGGTTGAATTCATTGAGACTTTCCCTTATGTCGTTAAACACAAGAAGGGTAAAGAAAATGTTATTGCTGATACATTTTCTCATCGTTATACTATGCTTTCACAACTTGACTTTGAAATATTTGGTTTGGAGAGCATCAAAGATCAATACGTGCATGAAGCTAAATTTAAAGACGTATTGCAGAATTGTAAAGAAGGGAGAACATGGAACAAGTTCGTCGTTAATGATGGATTTGTGTTTTGTGTGAACAAGCTATGCATTCCAGCTAGCTCCGTTCATATTTTGTTGTTGCACGAGGCGCATAGAGGAGGATTAAACAGAGGATATACTTGCTACACATTTCTTTTGGCCTAACATGAGATGGGATGTTGAGCGTTTTGTTTCTTGCTGCACTACATGTCAAAAAGCTAAGTCACAACTCAATCCTCATGGTTTATATATGCATTTGCCTGTACCTAGTGTTCCTTGGGAGGAATATATCTATGGACTTTGTTTTATGTTTACCTCGAACAAAGAAGGGGAGGGATATCATATTTGTTGTCATGGATAGATTCTCGAAAATGGCACACTTTATACCAAGTCATAAAAGAGATGATACTGTTAGTGTTGCTGAAATGTTCTTTCGTGAAATTATTCGCTTGCATGGTGTGCCAAATACTATTGTTTCAGATTGTGATACTAAATTTCTTAGCCACTTTTGGAGATGTTTATGGGCTAAGTTGGGGACTAAACTGCTTTTTAGTACTACTTGTCTCCCCCAAACTGATGGTCAAACTGAAGTAGTCGATAGAAAATTGTCTACTATGCTTGGGGTGTTTTGAAGAATAATAAGAAATGTGGGAAGAATGCTTGCCTCATATTGAATTTTCTTATAATCGTTCGTTGCATTCTACTACTAAGATGTGCCCTTTTGAAATTGTGTATGGTCTCCTACATCGTGCACCTATTTATTTGTTGCCTCTTCCATCTTCGGAGAAGGTTAATTTTGATGCTAAACAACATGCTGAATTGATCTTAAAATGCATGATTTAACTAAGGAAAACATTGAGCGTATGAATGCTAAATATAAACTTGCTGGAGATAAGGGTAGAAAACATGTTGAGTTTGCACCAGGTGATCTTGTTTGGTTATATTTGCGTAAGGATAGAATTCCTAATTTGTGCAAATCAAAGCTAATGCCACGTGTTGATGGTCCTTTTAAGGTGTTAGAGGAAATAAATGATAATGCATATAAACTTGAGCTGCCTGCAGATTTTGGGGTTAGTCCAACTTTTAACATTGCAGATTTGAAGCCTTATTTGGGTGAGGAAGATGAGCTTCCGTCGAGGACGACTTCATTTCAAGAAGGGAGGATGATGAGGACATCAATACCATAGTTACACCCACAACTTCTGCTGCTATACATACTGGACCAATTAGTAGAGTTCGCGCACGCCAATTAAATTATCAGGTACTTTCGTTTATTCGTAATGATTCTAATGTTCATGAGAATATGATGCTGCCTAAATTGGGTACATTTGTTTTTCTTATAAATGAAGGGCCTAGCTTGGAGAAGGATGAACATTGGAGCAAGAACAAGCATGGAGTTGGTGGCATGCTCTAGGGAAACAAGAAAGAAGTTTCAAGTGATGATTTCAGGACTTTGAAGCCACCATAATGAGTGCACGAAGCCTTGGACGAAATATACAAGATGCCACATCATAATTTTCGTCCAGAGGCTATTGTAGGTGCTGCGTCACCTTATTATTGGGCCAGGCCCATGTATTTTTGAAATACTTAAGTATAGGTTGTTTTTAGAGTCCGTATGTGTGGGGAAACAAGAGTTAGGGTTGGTTTCGGACCCCTCCTCCAAGGGCCACGAAATTCCCCCCGTCTTCCTCCATATATACAGCCCTTAGGGCGTCGTTTAGACATTGGGTTTTGTTTAGATGAAAAGTTTGCCATAGCTGCAACTTCGCGTCTTGATAGAGGCGTCGGTCCCGATCTTTTGATGAGATGATAACTATCGATTTGGTGCAGACGACTTTGATGATCTGACTACAAACGTGCATGACATTGCGCCTTAGCAATCGCTAAACCAATCTCCTGAGGTTACTGACGATGCCGGAAGAACGATTAGCCTGACCACGAAGGTCTATTCCTGCAAGCAATCGAAGAACAAGCAAGAATATGATAATGCAATCTAAATATTGTGAACATAGATGAAGTATTGATAAAGGTGGGGATCCGACTGCGGTGTTGGTCTGGTCATTAGACACAAATGAAGTACACGAAGTAGCAATGGCTAACTTTTAACTGAACAAATTCCAAGGAAAAAGCTACAAGATGGATCTACTTATATAGGAGCAAGGGATGGCGGCCAAGGACGTGGAAAGACGTCCCAAGGCAGCCTGAAATTAACCCTAGGTCGTACAAGGCTCATGGGCCGAAGTGGAGGTGATGCAACACCTTTGTACTTGTAGTTTGACTCGGATTCTGTTGCAGCGTCAGATTGTTTCGTCGATATCTCAACACTCCGGACGAATTTGAAGGTGAATCCAATTGGGTTGGAAAGAGCATGAAATCTAATTTTCAACAAAAAAGAATCACCCAATTCGGAGTCCATATGAAAACGTTGTTGGCATTTTGAGTCAGGTATGTCTGTGCAATCCGAATCTGAAGCCATAACGTGAGAGACTTGGACTCTATCTTCTCTTGGCCCAAAAAGACGCGAGACAACTTTTTGAAGAAAACCTAAACTTCTCTTTTTCCCTTATCTTCATATGTGGATTGTACAAATGTGCCATACACCTGCAATTAGACAAAACACAAAAGTGTGTGGAGTATTTTTGTTTTGGATAACATAAATAAATTATTGAATAGTTTGCACTAGAAATCACCTAACAAATATGCATGTATGCAATATTTTTGGTCGTATTAAATGTAGTCATGTCCTCATCACCCTCCCTTTCTTGAAAACAAAGCCATCCTCGGCGTTGCTTAATCTGAAATGTGGCTAACAAAAGAGACAAGGTGTACATGTTGTATATGTATATGTCATTCATTTTTTACTTCCCTTGGTTTTTGCAGATATGACACATGTATACATGAGTAACTTTCATATATCATAAAATATAAATCCAAAATATTATCATAAGTAGAAGGCATGAAAATATTGCAACTCAGCTTGCATATATAAGTGAAGCTCTTATTCATATCAAAAGATTGACAATATTCATCATTAAACCATCCCAACATTGGTGAATAAACCTTACGTGCATCAAATTTACATGCTACAACATGCTTAAACAAGAAAACATGCAATAAGTCATTTGACACAGAATGATCACCAAGATTAGAGGTCATATCAAAATGATTAAACATTGGCACAATTATTTTAAAATGTATTTGATCCAAATCTGATTTATTTCCTGATTCACATGGTTCTTTGACATCAATAGTTAATTCAATGGGCGCACTCAAAATTGTTGGTATTTCAGTTGTTTGATCACATGATGCATTCATGATAGCAACATGATTCTCTAAAATAGGTGGCGTGCTCAAATCAACAGGTAACTCAACACATCATGTATTTAAGTTAATTAGGCATGCATCATTCTCATGTGAAGTTATATCATCAATACGTTTACTGTTACCTTGTCGCAAAGACACTGAAGTAGGTATGGACAATGACAATGTACCATACACTTGAGATGATGTCGCACTCATAATCTGAGGCGTGGCTGCTCTAGTTGGTGCAACAGTGGAGGAATCAACCGATGGTAGTAAGCATGTATTGGAATAGTAGTTGTTGTAGTCAACCAATGCATCCTCCTATAACTGTCTCTCAAAGGTACAAGCACGGACATACATACCAGTAATGCAACGAGGAATATACTAAAATCTTGCCTCAATATCATGGTTCAAACCACCAAAAAATCTATGCATTGTATCATCCTCAGATTCTTCTATGTCACAGTGATGCATATAAGATTTGAACTCTTGGTAGTAAGCATGAACAGTGTTGTTGCCTTGTGTAAATTGTTCAAATTTGCGAAGCAATTCACAATGATAGTAAGGAGGGAAAAATTGTTGTCTCATTACATATTTCAAATCTTTCCAAGTTGTGGGTTGGTTATCAATGTTTTTCTTACAATGAACACTCCACCAAACAGAAGCAAAACCAATAAATGCTGTAGTGGCAGCTCGTACTCGCTCAAGTTTAGAAAAGTCATGGTGACTAAAAACTTGTTCTACTTCAAGCTCCCAAGCTAGATAAATAGGAGTATTAAATGTACCCTCAAATGACGGTAAAGAGATAACCTGACCATGTGCTTGTGTGTGTTGTCCCAACTCTCGTGATGGTGAAGATGTGTCCGTCGTCCAAGAACTCTTATCTCCGGAACCTGTCATGATTAATAGAAACAAGAAACAAAATTCGAGAATAATGTTCCTATGAACTACTAGGATGTGGTTGTAAAGTGCTCACAGTAAAGCAAATATCAATATCTTACAAGTTCTTACCATGCGACAAGTGGTGACAGGCAACCAGCCGTGTCAAATAACTTCGAAGATTGTGTAAAGCGATTGCCAGGGAAACATACATATAGATGCAATGTTGAATAAACGCTCAACGACAGTACTGTGCTGGTCCTAGGCTAGACCATACTAGAGATGCGAGCCTAGAACACTAATGAGGTCACGGTGTAGCACAACTAGCATCAATGAAGGATACTAAGTAGCTCGGGACAGTAAGATATAAGTGAAGATCACAACGGCAGGAAAGATAATGATGAAAAACAACTGCCAAGCTGGATATACAACAACTTTCTCTCGAACTTTTCTCTGAAAATGTTTGTGCTAATTTTCTAATAATTTTTCTCCAGAATGGCAACGACTCAAGTTTTCAAACGCAAAAAATTACTCAATTCTGAGTTGATATGAGGAGTCAAAAAAAATTCTAAAACTGGTTTGAAAAATTGGAATAAGCTATGTCACGAACTTCGGAGGGCAAAAAGACCTATTTAGAAGCCGATTTTGAGGTGTCTAATATTGAACAAGATTCTGCAACTATTTAGATGTATCTCGTTGCTAGCTTTTATTTGAGTACTCGCGGAGCCAAAACGGACTTCCTATGAGGAAATTATGACTGTTTTACTGAACAGTGCACAAAACAGATTCCAATCCGAATTCAACTACGAGATTGAGTCTAGATAGATCCGAATTTCGTTTTTTTCTTCTCTTTTTTCCCTCACACTCTTTTTTTCTTTTTCTTTCTCTGACTTTTTTTACTTTTTTCTCTCTTTTTTCTCTCTGTCTTTCTCTCTCTCTCTCTCTCTCTCTCTCTCTCTCTCTCTTTCCAAAACAAACTAGATAAGATGCAGATTGGATCAAGCGAAGATGTAAATGACCTCAACTATGATTGTGACAATGAACGATGGGTAGCACATGGTGGATTTTGATGGATGGGGTGGTGGACAATGGAAGGGATAATGATGCAGCGGCGATGTGACTAATGTGAACAGAACTCGAAATTCTAAACGAACTAGACACTAAGACCAGCAACTCGACACGACGATGTAACCGATAATTCAACTATGCAAGCAATGAAAAGAAAATTGCAAAGGCTCAGACTGGCCTGGACAAATATAACTTTTTTTGTGGTTTTTTCTTGGACAATAGGTAAGAAAATAAATCTATTCTAGGAAAAACTGGAAATTCTCACCGAGCAACTTGAAAACTGATACCACTTGACAAAGGCTAGGGTCCCGATCTTTCGATCAGATGATAATTATCGATTTGGTGGAGATGACCTTGATGATCTGACTACAAACATGCATGACGTTGCGCCTTAGCAATCACTAAACCAATCTCCTGAGGTTACCGACGATGCCGGAAACACGATCAGTATGACC
The DNA here is from genome assembly GCF_003073215.2 of Triticum urartu. NCBI lineage: Eukaryota > Viridiplantae > Streptophyta > Magnoliopsida > Poales > Poaceae > Triticum > Triticum urartu. The sequence goes on from NC_053028.1 coordinate 340,490,528, forward strand.
ACGAAGGTCTATTCCTGCAAACAACCGAACAACAAGCAAGAATATGATAATACAATCTGAATATTGCGAACATAGATGAAGTATTGATAAAGGTGGGGATCCAAAAGTGGTCTTGGCCTGGTCGTTGGACACAAACGAAGTACACGAAGTTGCAATGGCTAACTTTTAACTAAACAAATCCCAAGGAAAAAGCTACTAGATGGATCTACTTATATAGGAGCAAGAGGTGGTAGCCAAGGAAGTGGAATGACGTCCTAAGGCAGCCTAAAACTAACCCTAGGTCGTACAAGGATCATGGGCCAAGTGAAGGTGATGCAACACCTTTGGACTTGTAGTTTGACTCAGATTCTGCTGCAGTGTCAGATTGTTTCGTCGATATCTCAACGCTCCGGATGAATTTGAAGGTGAATCTAATTGAGTAGGAAAGAGCATGAAATCTATTTTCCAACAAAAAGAGAATCACCCAATTGGGAGTCCATATGAAAATGTTGTTGGCGTTTTGAGTCCGGTATATCTGTGCAATCCGAATCTGAATCCAGAACGTAAGAGACTTGGACTATATCTTCTCTTGGACCAAAAGTGATGTGAGAGGACTTTTTGAATAGAACCTAAACTTCTCTTTTTCCCTTATCTTCATATGTGGATTGTACAAATGTCCCATACACCTTCAATTAGAAAAAACACAAAAGTGTGTGGAGTATTTTTGTTCTGGATAACATAAATAAATTATTGAATAGTTTGCACTAGAAATCACCTGAGAAATATGCACGTATGCAATATTTTTAGTCGTATCCAAGGTAGTCATGTCCTCATCACTCACACCATACCGTAAGCAAGAACGGTAACCTCTTCTTTGTATCGCGATACACCATCATTATACAATCTTGCCATTGCATTGATAACCACCATAGCCCAATTTTGCATATCTTACCCATCGAGACTAGCCTTTGAGTATTGCCGGCAACGGGACTTGTGCACCTTAGTGATCATACATACCATATCATCTTGGTGCATATCTTGGTATCATCTTTTGAGTCACAAAGTTGTGATCGCATACACAATTGCTATCTTGGTTTGTGGAGCATTGCATGAGAAAAGAGCTCAAAAGAGAAAGAGCCAAACACGCTTTTAAGCGATAACCAAAGAGCTTTTAAGCAAGAACCATAGCATATCATCGGAATACCATACATAGAGCATACTTGGGATAGAAGTCGTTGCATTTTCGGTTAGTAGGTTGTGCACAAGTCTTCGTATCCGCCTTTTGTGCAATCGTGCTAGCCCCTCTCTAGTGTTGTGCAACAAGAGCATTTTCGTGGAGTCCACATTTTGGCCCATTCCTTGCTTGCACGACCCCATTTATCTCTTCGTGTGTGAGTTCCCGTGTACTATATCTTGCTATTGTTCTACTTGTTGCATTTGCAAATTTGTGAATCTTTTCCAACATTATTAAAGCTCACTAACAATTGCATCAAATTTTTTGCCACCATCCTAACCGAGCTCCACCATAAGCTTTTACTTGTGTAGGTGTGAGAAACCGACAAGAATTGGTACCAATTGTGCTATTTCCTTGTTCCACATTTGAGTGATCATTGATACGTCTTCAACATCGGTCAAGGTACATTTGTTATAAGTTCTTCTCTTTCTCCCACTCACATATTTGCTTGGAATGATGGATAGGTCAAGTACTTCTACCAACCCACTCTTCATCGAGCAACACGACGACATGTCCTCCTACGTCACAAAGAGCCACCTCTTTGGTGCACAACATGCTTTGCATCAAGAGCAACAAGCAATGAACGAATGCATCGACAACCTCACCACCAACTAGCGACTCTCCGAGCAGCGTACAAGAGACTACTTCGACAACAAGCTCGACGACCACAAACAAGAGAATGACGGAAGAATGGACGAGATTCGTGCTTTGTTGCTCAACCGCTCTTCTTCCACTTCGTCCTACTCAAGAAGGAGCCCTCAAGTCAACACTCCGACGACACCATCTCCGGCTCAAGTACTCCGACATCGAATACTCTTCGACGTGCCGCGCACCAAGATCGTCAAGCAAACTACAATCCTCTACACAACAACGCCTCTCAAGAGCAACGACACCGTCAAAACCAAGCTACTTTTGCGCAAGCACGAGAACGACAACGCCAACGCCATCAAGAAGAGGAAGAGCGAGCGAGACAACATTAAGATGAACAATATGCTCAAGCACTTGAGGCAAACCGTTCCCTCCGAGATTCAAGTCGAGCCGTAGCCACGGGAAACCGACAGGCTCGTGAGCAGCAAGAAGTGCTTCGCGATGGAATTCAAGAGAGGATTTTTCAATCAAGAGTGCATCTTCAAGTTCCTCGAGCTCCTCCACTAGCTCGACAAGCACCTCAAGTTCACCAAGAGCAAGAATACAATGGAGATCCTCCACGACAAGAGCAAGTTGAGGGAGACAATCCTCCTCCCAAGGACGTCATCATCCACGACCCCAACATAATGAAGAGCAGTGCTACGGCAAGCTAAAGTTCACCATGCCCAAGTTTTCCGGAAGAAACGATCCCGAAGAGTACCTTTCATGGGCATTGAAGGTTGACAAAATCTTCTGCTTGCACAACTATGAGGAAGAGAAGAAGATCGCGATGGAATCCCTTGAGTTCCAAGACTACGTCCTCATTTGGTGGGAACAAGTCATTGAGCGCCGTGAGGCAAAAGGTGAACCGCCCATCATACTTGGGCGCAAATGAAGGATGCCATGAGAGCAGGTTTCGTGCCAACATACTAAAACCGCGACCTCTTGAAGAAACTCCAACTCCTCAAGCAAGGAACCAAGAGCGTTGAAGAATACTACAAGGAAAAGGAGATTGCCATGATACGAGCTAATGTCATGGAAGATGGTGAGGAAACTATAGCACGTTTCTTGAATGGACTCAACCTTCCTATCAAGAAGATAGCCGACTTCCAACCATACTCGAACCTCATCGAGCTAGTGCATCAAGCTACCATGATGGAACATCAAGTGCAAGATGACTTCAAATATGCCAAGTTCTCATCCAAGTCCTATGGTTTCTCCAACCCTCAAGCTTCAACGACTCCAACATCTTCGACCTCAACCAAGCCATCTACAAGCAAGAGCGACAAGTCAAGTTACAAAAAAATTCGACAACCTCAAGTCATCCTCCTACTACAAGGAACTTCAAGCCAAGAGCTTCATCATCATCTACCCCAACCTATGAGACGATCAAGACAAGTTCCTTCAAATGTTTTACATGCGGCGGCCGAGGCCACAAGTCCTTCGAATGTACAAACAAGCACACCATGATCTTCAACGATGATGGTACATATGACTTGATAGAGGCGAAGGTGTCCCGTCTTTCGATGAGATGGTGATTATCGTTTCAGAGAACTAGACTTTCACGATCTGACTACAAACGTGCGAAGACGTCGCACCTTAGCAATCGTTAAACCACCTCCGAGAGCTTATTGACCACGCCGGGGCAGGATCAACCTGACCACGAAGGTCTATTTCCTGCAAGAAAATGAAGAACAGGCAAGAATCTAAGATGGCAATCTGGATATTGCGAATATAAGATGAAAGCTTTATTGATGAATGTGGGGTTCTATGACGTCTTTGTTTGGTCGTTGAACACAAACGAAGTACGCAAAGTTGCATCTACGCAAACTTTTAATCTAAACAAAACCCAAAGTCTAAACACAGCCCTAAGGGTTGTATATATGGAGGAAGAGGGGGAAACTTTGTGGCCCTTGGAGGAGGGGTCCGAAACCAACCCTAACTCTTGTTTCCCCACACATACGGACTCTATAAATAGTCTATACTTAAGTATTTCAAAATTACATGGGCCTGGCCCACTAATAAGGTGACGCAACACCTAGAATAGCCTCTGGACAAAATTTATGAAGTGGCATCTTGTATATTTCGTCGAAGGCTTCCTGCGTTCCTTATGGTGGCTTCAAAGTCCTGAAATCATCACTTGTAACTCCGTTCTTGTTCCACTTGCGCATACCATCATCTCCATGCTTGGTCTTTCTCCAGTGTTCATCCCTCTTATCCATGCCAGGCCCTTCATTTGTAAGCAAAACAAATGTACCCAATTTAGGCAGCATCATATTCTCATGAACATTAGAATCATTACCAAGAAAAGAAAGTACCTGATAATTTAATTGGCGTGCGCGAGCTCTGGTAATTGGTCCAGTATGTATATCAGCAGGGGTTGTAGGTGTAACAATGGTATTGATATACTCATCATCCTCCCCTTCTTGAAATGAAGTCATCCTCGCCGGAAGCTCATCTTAGTCACCCAAATAAGGCTTCAAATCTGCAATGTTAAAAGTGGGACTAACCCCAAAATCTGCAGGCAGCTCAAGTTTATATGCATTATCATTTATTTTCTCTAACACCTTAAAAGGACCATCAGCACGTGGCATTAGCTTTGATTTGAGCAAATTAGGAATTCTATCCTTACGCAAATGTAACCAAACAAAATCTCCAGACCCAATAATAAGGTGACGTAGCACCTAGAATAGCATCTGGACGAAATTTGTGAAGTGGCATCTTGTATATTTCGTCCAAGGCATCATGCACTCATTATGGTGGCCTCAAAGTCCTGGAATCATCACTTGTAACTCTGTTCTTGTTCCCCTTGCGCATGCCAACATATCCATGCTTGAACTTTCTCGAAGGTTCATCTTTCTTGTCCAAGCTAGGCCCTTCATTTGTAAGCAAAACAAATGTATCCAATTTAGGCAGCATCATATTCTCATGAACATTAATTGTTACCAAGAAACAAAAGTACCTGATAATTCAATTGGCATGAGCGAGCTCTAGTAATTGGCCCAGTATGTATAGCAGCAGGGGTTGTGGGTGTAACAATGGTATTGATGTCCTCATCATCCTCCCCTTCTTGAAATGAAGTTGTTCTAGACGAAAGCTCATCTTCCTCACCCAAATAAGGCTTCAAATCTGCAATGTTAAAAGTTGGACTAACCCCAAAATCTACAGGCAGCTCAAGTTTGTATGCATTATCATTTATCTTCTCTAACACCTTAAAAAGGCCATCAACACATGGCATTAGCTTTGATTTGCGCAAATTAAGAAATCTATCCTTACGCAAATGTAACCAAACAAGATCTCCAGGTGCAAACAACTTTGATAGAGGCGAGGGTCCCGATCTTTTGATGAGATGATAACTATCGATTTGGTGGAGACGACTTTGACGATCCGACTACAAACATGCATGATGTTGCGCCTTAGCTATCACTAAACCAATCTCTTGAGGTTACCGACGATGCCGGAATCACGATCAGCCTGACCACGAAGGTCTATTCCTATAAGAAATCAAAGAACAAGCAAGAATATGATAATGCAATCTGAATATTATGAACATAGATGAAGTATTGATAAAGGTGGGGATCTGAAAGCGGTCTTGGTCTGGTCATTGGACACAAACGAAGTACACGAAGTTGCAATGGCTAACTTTTCAGTAAACAAATCCCAAGTAAAAAGCTACTAGATGGATCTACTTATATAAGAGCAAGGGGTGGTGGCCAAGGAGGTGGAAGGACGTCCCAAGGCAGTCTAAAACTAACCCTAGGTCGTACAAGCCTCATGGGCCCAAGTGGAGGTGATGCAACACCTTTGGACTTGTTGTTTGACTCGGATTCTGCTGCAGCATCAGATTGTTTCGTCGATAGCTCAACGCTCCGGATGAATTTGAAGGTGAATCCAATTGGTTTGGAAAGAGCATTAAATCTAATTTCCAACAAAAAATGAATCACCCAATTCAAAGTCTGTATGAAAACGTTGTTGGTGTTTTGAGTCAGGTATGTCTATGCAGGTCGAACCTGAATCCAGAATGTGAGACTTGGACTCTATCTTCTCTTGGCCCAAAAGTGACGTGAGAGGAGTTTTTGAACAGAACCTAAAATTCTCTTTTTCCCTTATCTTCATATGTGGATTGTACAAATGTTCCATACACCTACAATTAGACAAAACACAAAAGTGTGTGGAGTACTTTTGTTCTAGATAACATAAATAAATTATTGAATAGTTTGCACTAGAAATCACCTGACAAATATGCATGTATGCAATATTTTTGGTCGTATCCAAGGTAGTCATGTCCTCATCAGTCAAAATGGTGAAGTGGTTGTTGTTGATGACGAATCCGTGGCGAAGATGCGCGGCGGTGATGTTGATGTCGAACCGTCCCTAAGTAGCTGAAACACGATAGGAAACGGGAACCGCAACTCAAATTTTCAAAGAAAAATGTGGCAAAATTGTGTCGGAGTGCGAAGCGGGTAAGTAATGGTGGTTACAGAAAGTGATTGTGGTATTGGGGTGCGTATGCGGAAGAAGAAAGGGTATAGGAGTGCGTATGTGGCAGTGGAAGTGGAGAGGTCGTGGTGGCCGAACTGAATTTTTTTAGTTTCGTCAGGAAAATTCGGACGTCAGGTGGTGGAGCGGTCGTCCGGTTGTCGGGCGTCAGATGGTTGGCGGACGTTCGGTGCCTGGGCGATTTCGGGCACGTGATAAACAGCTAGGTTCGTGGTGGTGGTGGCGAAATCGGTCAAATTCGGGCGATTTTGTGGATGGAAAAGGTGAGGATGATGGAGGAAAGCTAGATCCACTCGTGGCAAAACAAATCCATGGATCAAATCCGACAAAGCTTCATCGCACCAACAAATCACCAAAAACAATTGGGGCTATTATTGGTGGGGATTTTCAAAATTGGAAAGAACACAAAAAAATCAAGCTAGAAAACAAAGAGGGAGGCTCCGAAATCATGATCAACGTGGCTCATGATACCAAGATGATGTAGGGTGGAACCCAATACGGCTGATCTTTCACGAAAGGAGCGGATCCCACGATGAACATGAAGAACACAAGGGGAAACATGAAAGGAAACACAAGAGAATCACTCAAACCAATGAGATTAGGTCACACATATGCTAGATCCTCGAAATACAAAGAGATACATGATCTGAATCCAACAAAGGACAGTACATAGGTAGCCGGTTCTTCTCCGAGAGGAGGTCTTGAGGTCTTCCCATTAGGGGTCTTGAATCCAAGTGGATCTTCTCCGAAGAGGTGTCGGTTCCTCGCGAAGGTGTAGATCTGGATGGATCAGCGAAGCTCTATCTCACATATGATCTAACACAATGCTAACCCTAATGATGAGGACATCAATACCATTGTTACACCCACAATCCCTGCTGCTATACATACTTGACCAATTACTATTGCTCACGCACTGCAATTAAATTACCAGGTACTTCCGTTTCCTAGTAACGATTCTAATGTTCATGAGAATATGATGTTGCCTAAATTGGATACATTTGTTTTTCTAACAAATGAAGGGCCTAGCTTGGACAAGAAAGATGAACCTTGGAGCAAGTTCAAGCATGGAGATGATGGCGTTCACAAGGGGAACAAGAACGGAGTTACAAGTGATGATTCCAGGACTTTGAAGCCACCATAATGAGTGCATGAAGCCTTGGACGAAATATACATGATGCCACTTCATAAATTTGTCCAAAGGCTATTCTACGTGCTGCGTCACCTTATTTTTGGGCTAGACCCATGTAATTTCGAAATACTTGATTATAGGTTGTTTTTAGAGTCCGTATGTGTGGGGAAACAAGAGTTAGGGTTGGTTTCGGACCCCTCCTCCAAGGGCCACGAAATTCCCTCCTCTCTCCTCCATATATACAGCCCTTAGGGCATCGTTTAGACTTTGGGTTTTGTTTAGATTAAAGTTTGACATAGCTACAACTTCGCTTACTTCGTTTGTGTTCAACGACCAGACAAAGGCGTCACAGGACCCCACCTTGATCAATAAAGTTTTCCTCTTTTATTCGCAATATCCAGATTGCAATCCTAGTTCCTTGTTTGTTCTTCATTTGCCAGCAGGAAACAGACCTTCGTGGTCTGGTTGATCATGCTTCAGCGTGGTCAATAACCTCTCGGAGTTGCTTTAGTGATTGTCAGGTCTCCGCACGTTCGTAGTCGGATCGTCAAAGTCGACTTCCTCCAGAACGATAGCCACCATCTGATGGGACATGACGACCTTGGATACGACCAAAGATAATGCATACATGTGTATTTGAGAGGTGATTTCTAATGCAAACTATGAAATAATTTATTTATGTCATCCAGGACAAAAATACTTCAGAGACTTTTGTGCCATGTCTAATTGCAGGTGTATGTGACATTTGTACAATCCACATATGAAGATAAGGTAAAAAGATAAGTTTAGGTGCTGTTCAAAAAGTCCTCTCACGTCACTTTTGGGCCAAGAGAAGATAGAGTCCAAGTCTCTCATGTTCTAGATTCAGATTTGGACTAGACAGACATACCTGAGTCAAAACACCAACAACTTTTTCATACGGACTCCGAATTGGGTGATTCTTTTTTGTTTGAAATTAGATTTAGTGCTCTTTCTACCACAGTTGGATTCACCTTCAAATTCATGCAGAGTGTTCAGTTATGGACGAAACAATCTGACGTTGCAGCAGAATCCGAGTCAAACTACAAGCCCAAAGGTGTTACATCACCTCCACTTGGGCCCATGAGCCTTGTACGACCTAGGGTTAGTTTTAGGCTGCCTTGGGACGTCCTCCCACCTCCTTGGCCGCCACCGTTGCTCCTTTATAAGTAGATCTATCTAGTAGCTTTTTTCTTGGGTTTTTTTATATTAAAAGTTCGCTATAGCTGCAACTTCGCGTACCTCATTTGCGTTCAACGACCAGACAAAGGCATCACAGAACCCCACCTTGATCAATAAATCTTTCCTCTTATATTCACAATATCTAGATGGCATTCTTAGTTTCTTGCTTGTTCTCCGTTTGCCTGCAGGAAACAAACCTTCATGGTCAGGTTGATCGTGCTCCAGCATGGTCAATAACCTCTCGGAGTTGGTTTAGCAATTGCTAAGGCGAGATGTCCTTGCACGTTCGTAGTCGGTTCGTCAAAGTCGACTTCCTCCAAAACGATAGCCACAATTTTATCGAAAGACGGGACATCTTTGCCTCTATCAAGTGGTATCAGATTTCCAGATTGCTCGGTGAGATTTTACAGTTTTTTCATAGTTTCGATCAAGTCTGTTCTTCATACCTATAGTCCACGAAAAAGCCAAAAAAATAGGGTTAGTTCATCCTATCCGAACCAATCTGAGCCTTTTGAAAGTGCAACTATCCCTGGATGGTTTTGGTAATTCCTAACAACATATAGCTCATTGAGCTAATACTATTTCAAAATAAATATTTCAGGAAAGCTCAATGATTGGCATGGCATGGATTATAAATGTGGGCCCCTCAAAATGCTAAGGACAAAATATTGTCTCAAGCTCGAAATCTCAAGACTCTACATTTTACCTTTTAGTGATCCAAGATCACATTGAGTCCATAGGAAAAGCCAATAATATTAAAAGGGGATGAGGTGTTGCTTAATGGGTTACTTGCTCAAAATGCTTAGTGATATGATCAAAAACCATCAACCACTTTCTCATATACACATTTGTCCCAAACCAAAAGTCAAACTCGGCCCCACCGAAACTTTCCATCTGGCGCCACCGAGTTCAGTTGACATAGCCATTACCACAAAACCCTAGTCTTTTCAGTCTCACCGATAGGGATCTCGGTCTCATCGAGATGGGATTGCAAACTATCTGTTTCCCTTCATTACGTTTCAGTCTAACTGAGATGAGCGATCAGTCCCACCGAGTTCGCAATGCAAACTCTATGTTTCCCCCTCGTAGCGTTTGAAAGTACTATGATGCCTCATGTGTGGCCGTTTATGTATATATGTATATAACCTGAAAGTTTGCAGTCGCCCGCTTCCGCCCCCACGCATATAATGCGGGGGTGTTCGCAAAAGATGCATATCCACACTTGATCCAACGTCTTGGTCCGTTAAGGAGGTGATAGCGTAGCTAACGAGGCAATCAGACTATATTGCTTTAACACTTTCACTTAGCCATAGGAGTTTGACAGTGGGGCTACTATATAGCCCCTGGTACTTCTGCGCTCGTCCGAATACGGGGCGCGTACGTATATGACCGGGAAATGGCCCTTCGTTAATGCGGAGGAATCCCGAAGATTCCGGTTAGTCATCGAGTGGTTGACCAGTCTGTCACTATATCATGACAGTTAGTTTTCGGCTTTCTCTACTAAGGTGCTCATCCGGATGAACCAGGGCACAATCGCAGTAATTCTCCCAGTGCTACCTTAGCCGATATAACGGAACGTAAGGTACCAAAACGTGAGAGCCGGGCAAACCCAACATTTGACCAAAGACATGATTCGGAGCTGATGCATATAGGGCCAAACTCACGATGCCGAACACTCCCTAAGGTGTTTGGTCTTTATAACATATGCCGGGCTAAACAATGCCCTTTATAAGAAACCCCATGTGTCCGGGTACATGCAAAATCCTGGCGTGGCTACATGCCAATAACGCCGGCATCCTTCTCGGTTGTATGGAGTATCCAGAGGATGTGGGTAACAAGAGACAGTAAAAAAGGTTTACGCAGGGCCTTAATCTAAAAAGAAACCTTTCGGTGGGTCCCTCTTGCACATCTGCGCCTGTGTCTCCGTTGTGCCGTGTCCTGGACGGGTGTAGCACGATTGTCACCTGCAAAAGGATAGAATTTAGGTGAAAGTTGCTGTGCCGAAAAGAAGAATGAGTTACCAGAATTCCAGAGAAGCCTAGTTGAACCGGGCTGGCCCTGATTACACGCGGGAAGCCCCTGGTATCGTTTTATGAGGGTTCGAAAACCAATCTCATGCATGTATGATGGAATGCCGGACTCGTCTAACCATGTCCGTGGTCTTGACGACCTGCCATTTTTCTAGTTGGTGAGGCCGCCTAGTGTGCGGCTGTTAGAGGCGCCGCGTCCTCTTCCGTACGTGAAGGATGGTTGGTATTTCCACTAACTGTAGTGACGCCTTGTGGGCCGGGCATCTTGAGCTCGAGAAAAGCATAATGCGGTATTGCGTTAAAACGAGTGAAAGCCGCCCTTCCGAGAAGTGCTTGAAAATCACTTTGGAATGGAGCAATGTGAAAAGTTAACGTTTCATTTCGGAAGTTATCGCGAGAACCGAATACCACCTCTAGTAGTAGAGAGCCCGTGCAGTGAGCCTCTTGGCCTGGTATTACTCCCTTGAAGGTAGTATTATTGTGGCTTATTTGTGTCGGGTCTATCCCCATTTTGTGTACTGTGTCCTGATATATCAGATTGAGATCACTGTCGCCATCCATGAGGACCCTTGTGAAATGGTACCCATTTATTATTGGGTCTAACACCAAGGCCGTCAGTCCTTTGCGCCGGATATGTGTATTGTGACCCCTACAATCATAAGTGATCGGGCAGGCCAACCAGGGGTTGGACCTAGGGGTGACGGGCTCTATGGCGCGTGTGTACTGGAGTGCGTGATTTCTTCTCCTCCTTGTCACATGGATCACGTTTACTGCTTTAACCTCCGGTGGGAACTTTTTCTGTCCTCCGGCGCTTAGCTGGCGAGGTTCATCCTCGTCTTCGCTTGGTGTCTCTTCCCCTTTGTGTTCGACGTTTAGCTTACCGGCCTGCTTGAAGACCCAACATTCTCTGTGGGTATGATTTGCAGGTTTGTCTAGGGTGCTGTTGATCTAACAAAGTTTGTCAAGAATTTTGTTTAGGCCAGATTGTCCTTCTCTGCTGCCTTTGAAAGGCTTTTTCCGCTGACCTGGTCAGGATCCCCTGAATCCGGCGTTTACCGCCATATTATCTAGGCTACTTTCTTTATTTCGATGCTTGTTTTTGTTGCTTCGTGATTTACCATTGCCATCCCTTACTTCGGATGTGCTTGGGTCGCTGGTGCTGCTACAGGCCAACTAGCTGTCCTCGCCCGCACAAAAGCAGGTCATGAGGCTTGTTAGGGCTGCCATTGTTCTCGATTTTTCTTGACCGAGGTGTCTAGCGAGCCATTCGTCTCGGACGCTGTGTTTAAAAGCTGCTAAGGCTTCGGCGTCCGGACAGTCGACTATTTGGTTCTTCTTGGTGAGGAACATGTTCCAAAGCTTTCAGGCGGACTCTCTGGATTGTTGGATTATATGACTTAAATCATCTGCATCCGGCGGTCAGACATAAGTCCCTTGAAAATTGGCCTGGAAAGCATCCTCGAGCTCCTCCCAACTTCCAATTGAGTGTTCGAGGAGGCTTTTCAGCCAGTGCCTAGCTGGCCCTTTAAGCTTGAGGGGCAAGTATTTAATGGCATGGAGATCGTCTCCACGAGCCATATGAATATGGAGGATGAAGTCCTCTATCTAGACTCCAGGGTCTGTGGTTCCGTCGTACGCTTCTATGTTTACTGGTTTGAATCCTTCTGGGAATTCGTGATCCAGCACCTCATCAGTGAAACATAGTGGGTGTGCGGCACCCCTGTATTGGGATGCGTCATAGTGTTCGGACAGTTGTTGTATTCGGTGCTGTTGTGTACCATAGCGCGCTTCCTAGATCCATAGACGGATCTGGTCGGGCCGGATTTTTGACGCAAGTACTCACGTAGAACATGTGTTGACTTATGCGTGTCTTTGTTAGCCGCTTTATCATGTTCACAGAGCAGTGGATCCAGCCGGTTGGCCGTATCACTTATCGGCTGTATGGGCTCTAAGGCCTCGTCGTCGAATTCCGGTAATAGCTTGTGCTTTGGGTAGCTATTTGGGTGGTAGCTTCTACCATACTTTGTTACTTTGTTCCACTTGTTGTTGAGCGTATCTTGTGCGACCTTGAGCCTTTGCTTCTGTTTCTTCAGGCTCCTCGCTGTGGCAGTAAGCCTCCTGCGAAGGTTCTCTTGCTCCAAGTGTGTTTCTGGAATGATGGTTGTATCATCGTCCGGACTGTTTTCTTCCCTAGATGGGGATTGATGATGCTTATCTTCGGCGTCATCGTGTTCGGACGTCGGGTCCGTACTATGTTTGTTGTTTGCATCTTGATTATTTTCTGCCACCGGGGTGGTGCAGTTGTCGTCTTTTCCGGAGTCGTGTGGACTATTGTTATCGCTGTTTTTGCTATGGCGGGACTTAGGGCGGCGTCGCTGACGTCGGCGCTTGGGTTGCTTCTTGGAGGGGTCATCCTCTGCTTTCTCGTTGCCATTGGCTTCGTTGGGGTGTCCACCATGTACACGTCATGTGATGAAGTAGCGGTCCAGCGCCCTATGGACGGCGGTTCTGGTTCTTCTCCGGCTTCGTCGTCCATACCATCGAAGTCCTCGGAGCCGAAGTCAAGCATGTTGGTTAAGTGGTCGATAGTGGCTACTAAGTGGGTGGTGGGTGGGCGGCGAATTTCTTCGTCGTTCGCATCCCATTCTAGCCGAACAAAGTTCGGCCAAGGTTCTCCTGACAGGGAGAGAGACCTTAATGAATTTAGCACATCTCCAAAAGGTGAGTGCTGAAAGATATCCACAGAGGTGAAATCCATGATCGGCGCCCAGTCGGACTCGATAGGCGCGGATACGAGCGGCTCGGAGTCCGTGACCGAAGATGAATCCAGTGATTCGGCAACACGGCTCTCATAAGGGGTGAGGTCAGTATCCGTCTCTATAGCCGCTGAGAGTACGGCCTCCATGGCGGGGGTCCATCCCTCCTCTCTCAGATGGCGCGACTTGCTCCGGATTGATGGACGGAATAGCTGCGGATGCGATCTCCCGAACAACGTCCGACGGCAGAGTCACGTCTTGCTTGTCGTGACTGCGCGTCCGGCATGGGCTCGAATCCGTCAAAGATCAAGTCTCAGCGGATATCAGCCGTGTAGTTCAAGTTTCCAAATCTGACCTGATGGCCAGGGGCATAGCTCTCAATCTGCTCCAGATGGCCAAGCGAGTTGGCCCGCAGTGCAAAGCCGCCGAATATGAAGATCTGTCCAAGGAGGAAAGCCTCACCCTGGACCGCATCGCTAGCGATGATCGAAGGAGCCATCGAGCCTTATGGTGACGACACTGAGGAACTCTCAATGAAAGCACCAATGTCGGTGTCAAAACCGGCGGATCTCGGGTAGGGGGTCCCGAACTGTGCATCTAAGGCGGATGGTAACAGGAGGCAGGGGACATGATGTTTTACCCAGGTTCGGGCCCTCTTGATAGAGGTAAATGAAGGAAATTGCCCTAGAGGCAATAATAAAGTTATTATTTATTTCCTTATACATGATAAATGTTTATTATTCATGCTAGAATTGTATTAACCGGAAACATAATACATGTGTGAATACATAGACAAACAGATTGTCACTAGTATGCCTCTACTTGACTAGCTCGTTGATCAAAGATGGTTATGTTTCCTAACCATAGACATGAGTTGTCATTTGATTAACGGGGTCACATCATTAGGAGAATGATGTGATTGACATGACCCATTCTGTTAGCTTAGCACACGATCGTTTAGTATTCTGATATTGCTTTCTTCATGACTTATACATGTTCCTATGACTATGAGATTATGCAACTCCCGTTTACCGCAGGAACACTTTGTGTGCTACCAAACTTCACAACGTAACTGGGTGATTATAAAGGTGCTCTACAGGTGTCTCCAAAGGTACTTGTTGGGTTGGCATATTTCGAGATTAGGATTTGTCACTCCGATTGTCGGAGAGGTATCTCTGGGCCCTCTCAGTAATGCACATCACTTAAGCCTTTCAAGCATTGCAACTAATGAGTCAATTGCGGTGAGGGAGTCCGGGATTAGGGGGTCTCCGGACAGCCGGACTATATCCTTTTGCCGGACTGTTAGACTATGAAGATACAAGATTGAAGACTTCGTCTCGTGTCCGGATGGGACTCTACTTGGCGTGGAAGGCAAGCTAGGCAGTACGGATATGGATATCTCCTCCTTTGTAACCGACCTGGTGTAACTCTAGCCCCCTCCGATGTCTATATAAACCGGAGGGTTTTAGTCCGTAGGACAACATACAATCATACCATAGGCTAGCTTTTAGGGTTTAGCCTCTCCGATCTCGTGGTAGATCAACTCTTGTAATACTCATATCATCAAGAATAAATCAAGCAGGACGTAGGGTTTTACCTCCATCAAGAGGGCCCGAACCTGGGTAAAACATCGTGTCCCCTGCCTCCTGTTACCATCCGCCTAGATGCACAGTTCGAGACCCCCTACCCGAGATCCGCTAGTTTTGACACCGACATTGGTGCTTTCATTGAGAGTTCCTCTGTGTCGTCATCATCAGGTTTGATGGCTCCTTCGATCATCGTTAGCGATGCAGTCCAGGGTGAGACTTTTCTCCCCGGACAGATTTTTGTATTCGGCGGCTTTGCACTGCGGGCCAATTCGCTTGGCCATCTGGAGTAGATTGAAAGCTACGCCCCTGGCCATCAGGCCTGGTTTGGAAGCTTAAACTACACGGCCGATATCCGCGGAGACTTGATCTTCGACGGATTCGAGCCCCTGCCGAGTGCGCCGCACTGTCACGATGGCCATGATTTAGCTCTTCCGCTGAACAGTGCCCTGGAGGCCGCACCCACATCGGCTCCGACCTTTAATTTGGAGCCAACTGCGCCGACCGAGGGCGGGTGGCTAGACCCCGCCGCGGAGGCTGCAGCCTCAACGGAGATCGAACCGAACACCAACCTTATTCTTCGCGAGGCCCGTGACTCCCCATCGCCGGACTCTCCTCCATACTCTGGACCATCAGCGCCCCTGCCAATCGAATCCGATTGGGCGCCGATCATGGAGTTCACTGCTGCGGATATCTTTCAGCACTCGCCCTTTGGCAACATACTGAATTCACTAAGGTCTCTCTCTTTGTCAGGAGAGTCCTGGCCGGATTATGACCGGCAGGATTGGGATGCGGACGACAAAGAAATTCGACGCCCACCCACCTCCCACTTCCTAGCCACTGTCAATGACTTGACCGACATGCTCAACTTCGACTCCGAAGACATCGACGGTATGGACGACGATGCAGGAGACGAACAGGAACCAGCGCCTACAGGGCACTGGAAAGCCACCTCGTCGTATGACATATATATGGTGGACACACCCAAAGAAGGCAATGGCGACGGAACAGCGGAGGATGACCCCTCCAAGAAGCAACCTAAGCACCGGCATCAGCGGCGCCGCTCTAAGTCCCGCCAAAGAAAAAACGGTGATTCCGGCACAAGAGATAATAATACCCCGGACAGTGCCGAAGACAACCCCCTCCAGCAAGATTCAGCACAGGAGGATGGAGAAGCCAACCCTCATGAGAGAGCGGCAGATAGAGAGGAAGAGGATGATAATTACATACCTCCCTCCGAAGACGAGGCAAGCCTCGGCGGCGACGAATTTGTCGTGCCTGAGGACCCCATTGCGCAAGAGCGCTTCAAGCGCCAGCTTATAGCCACGGCAAATAGCCTTAAGAAAAAGCAGCAGCAGCTTAGAACTGATCAAGACTTGTTAGCTGACAGATGGACTGAAGTCCTTGCGGCCGAGGAATATGAACTCGAACGCCCCTCCAAAAGCTACCCAAAACGCAGGTTGCTACCCCGATTAGAGAAGGAAGCATCTAAACCTACGTCCCCAGCGTATGACGCGGCTGACCGGCCACCTCGTGGCCGCGACAGAGAGGCCTCTCGGCCCACAACTCAAGCCGCACCCCAGTGCCACTCAAAAAATACCAAGGCTCGGGGAAACGCGCTAGACCTGCGAGATATATTGGAGGACAAAGCAAGGCAAACAAGATCGATCTATGGATCGCGTGGGCGCCCCACGACACGAGACGATAACCGTCACGCCAGATACAACGAAAGTAAATCCGGCCGGGCCGAACACAACAGACAAAACTCATTCGAGCTGCGTCGTGATATAGCCCAATACAAAGGCCGCGCATGCCCATTATGCTTCACAGATGAAGTAATGGATCATCAAATCCCAGAGGGTTTCAAACCCGTGAATATCGAATCATATGATGGTACGACAGATCCCGCGGTATGGATCGATGACTATCTCCTTCTTATCCACATGGCCCGGCACCTTGGACAGGAAAAGCCGAAATCTATGGCAGCCCTCACGACACTCATGACCCGCTTTTGTGCGGGAGAACACAGCTGGCTGGCTCGCAGTAACAACATATCAAAGAACCATGGTACTTCGGATACCAAGGACGGCAGTAGCAGGTCACGTCGCAACAAACATAAGCGCCGCATTAACGGCGACAATACCGAGGATACGGCAGTTAATGTCGGATTCAAAGGCTCTAAACCCGGTAAGTGGAAAAATCCATTCAAAAGAAGCACTCTGGGCCCATCCAGTTTGGACCATATACTCGATCGCTTGTGTCAAATACACGGCACCCCCGACAAGCCAGCCAACCACACCAACAGGGATTGTTGGGTGTTCAACCAGGCCGGCAAATTAATTGCTGAAAACAAAGATAAGGGGCCACATAGCGATGACGAGGAGGAGCCCCGGCAGCCGAATACCGTAGGACAAAATAGGTTCCCCCATAAGTGCGGACGGTGAACATGATATGCGCAACCCACATCCCCAAGAGGGAGCGGAAGCGTGCGCTCAGGGACGTATATGCGTTGGAGCCAGTCGCCCCAAAGTTCAACCCATGGTCCTCCTATCCGATCACCTTCGATCGCAGGGACCACCCCACTAGTATCCGTCATGGTGGATTCGCCGCACTGGTCTTAGACCCAATTATTGACGGATTTCACCTCACTCGAGTCCTTATGGATGGCGGCAGCAGCCTGAACCTGCTTTACCAGGACACGGTGCGCAAAATGGGTATAGACCCCTCAAGGATCAAACCCACAAAAACGACCTTTAAAGGCGTCATACCAGGTGTAGAGGCCCATTGCACAGGCTCAGTCACACTGGAAGTGGTCTTCGGATCCCCGGATAACTTCCGAAGCGAAGAGTTAATCTTCGTTATAGTCCCGTTCCGCAGTGGTTATCATGCACTGCTCGGGCGAACCGCATTCGCGAGATTCAATGCGGTACCACATTATGCATACCTCAAGCTCAAGATGCCAGGACCTCAGTGGGTCATTACAGTTAATGGAAACACAAAGCGCTCTCTCCGAACGGAGGAGCACACTGCGGCCCTCGCAGCGGAAGCGCCAAGCAGCCTCTTAAGGCAATCCACTAGTTCGGCGTTTAAGGACCCGAACACCTTCAAGCGCGCCCGGAGTAATCGGCAATAGGACCGCCTGGCACGTTCCGAGCTTGCATAGCAATGCGGCCCCCACCCCAGCCCAAGCCAAATGGCAAAACTTGTGCCACACGTTGTCTGTGTACAAAAAGAGGGATACACTTTTTGTACCCCTATAACTGCGCACGGGCAGTCTGAGCCACGGGCACCACCACACCAAGCAAGGCAAGGGAGGTGAGCCAGGGTAAGATCGAAGCTCAAGAGAACTACGACGCCAAGGCCAAGACCACGAAGAGCAAAGGGGACGAAGCGGACTCCTCCGGCAAGATCCTTGCCGGGAGACAGTTCTAGCAGCCCCGGCAAGACCCTTGCCGCGGCGACTCGTCCCGCGCCTACGGAGCAAATCGCCCTTGAGTCCACTGCCCCCAAAGGGCAAGGATTCGGGAGACATCCCCATGGCAGCATGCAGATCTTTGTAAAGACATTCAAGATCAGATACGCACTAAGGAGACGACAACCCTTGGCGAGATCCCAGCCGAGGAAGACCACAAGGCCCCCGGCAAGCGCCTTGCCGGGATAACAGCAGGCGCCTCGGCAAGACTCTTGCCGGGGCCCCGACAAGGCCCTTCCCGAGGACATCCGCGGGGCCACCATCAGGCCCACGCCGACTAAACCTCCACCACCGCACGCATGCAGCTGCCGACCCAACCAGCTGGGCAGGCACCTGCGTGGCGGCATGCAGATCTTCGTGAAGACCCACCACTGCGCCACCTTAGCTGCCTGCCTACCTACATGGCATCGCAGGCATCGCTGGCAGGGCACGTGTTGACACAAGAAGGAGCGGCGATGGACGAGACAGGTTTCTCCCCCGTCCCCGATAAAGCAAGGACACCTAGGCAAGACGCATTAAATGCGCCTTGTGATGTAATGCGAGGGATAACCTCGCATCACTGTACCCTTTCCACCTCCTGTGTGCCACTGTGGCAACCCCTTTTTCTATAAAAGGAGGCCCAAGGCGACCAGGAGAAGGATTCGTCTTTTTGGAGCTCCTCGCGCCCCATAGCTAACTCAAGAACACAGATATACAATCCACCAAAGCAGGAGTAGGGTTTTACGCATCCTCGCGACCCGAACCTGGATAAACGAACCGTGTGCTACCTGTTAGATCCGCTCTTCTCACGACCCCGCGCCCCACTAACCACAGTAGGGATTCTTGTGATCCCATAGGTGTCGTTCCCACCGACATCTTTGGCGCGCCAGGTAGGGGGTGCAGTTGTGAGAATCGGCTCTAGAATCAGCCCAGCACTCCTTCGTCTTCGTGGCTCTTGGAGAGGGAAGGAGGCCGGAAGATCAGCGCTCGAGCGACTACAAACAGAAGCTAAGTTACATTGGACCCCGGATATTTCCATTCTATTATATAAAGTTATTATCCTCGGAGCTGTCGTTCTTTGTACAAAAAGAAACATGTACGCAAATGGGGCCTTCCCCGATCGGCAATGCCTTTGTTCTGTTTCGAGTCCGCTCAACAGTTCAAATGGCTGGGTTGAAAACAGTAGGGTAGCCTTCCGCAATTGGCAAGGATCTCGACTCTGACTCGAGTCAAACTCGACAGTTCGAGCGGCTGCGTCAAAGGTGGTAAGGTGGCTCACCCGGCAGCACGCTCACCCGGCAGGCCAATGGGGACCCGTCCCCAAGACGCCGCCTTGGGTTTCTGCGCCGGCAAGCTTACCCAGCTGGCGTAGGGTGGACGTACAAAGAGGCAACAAACAGGAAAATAGCATGCATAATTCCAAAAGTACTGCAAAGTTATATTACATCACATCATTGCTGCGGTTCTAACTAAAGATGAAATTTGTCTTGGTTGTGAAGAACGGGATGCCTAATCCCGGCGCTGGACTTCCACCCTCTTGATTTCGTCGATGCTGCTGATGACGGGCTTGATGCGCTCCTTGAGCACCGTGAGGTCAATACCATCCGGCAAGCTATCCATCGCGGCATCGAAGTCGAGGTCAGGATTCCAGTACGCCATCTTGGTGAGGACCTTGGTCATGACCTGTAACACCCTGGATGTAATTTACCTAATATGTACTCCAACTCTTGCCGTTTCCGGCGCTAAGTTATTTTATTTTCTCGGGTTCGGGTTTTTGTCTCTATGTGTTGTTGTCGTTGTCATGCATCTCACATCATGTCATCATGTGCATTGCATTTGCATACGTGTTCGTCTCATGCATCCGAGCATTTTCCCCGTTGTCCGTTTTGCATTCTGGCGCTCCGTTCTCCTCCGGTGGTCATTTCTACCTTCTTTTCATGTGTGGGGGTTAAACATTTCCGGATTGGACCGAGACTTGCCAAGCGGCCTTGGTTTACTACCGGTAGACCGCCTGTCAAGTTTCGTACCATTTGGACTTCGTTTGATGCTCCAACGGCTAACCGAGGGACCGAAAAGGCCTCGTGTGTGTTGCAGCCCAACACCCTTCCAATTTGGCCCAAAACCCACCTAAATCCTCTCCATCATCTAGAGCGTTCGACCACGATCGCGTGGCCGAAAACCGCACCTCATTTGGACTGTCCTAGCTCCTCCTATGCCTATAAATAGGTCCTCCTCCGAAATCCACGGGTTCTTCTTCCCCCGAAACCCTAGATCCACCTACCCCGCCGCCGCCGGATGAAACCGCGTCGGACGGACATGTCCGCCCCCGCCGCCGACCACTCATGACGCACCACGTCACCGCCGCCGACCCGCGCGCCGCCGAGGCCCGCCGGGCCCAAGGCAGGCCCCCGCGGCCCGCTCCCCGCGCCGCCTCCTGCCGCACACCGCGCCTTCACCCCGCCGCCGCCATCCTCCGCTCCGGCGACCGAGCCGGCCAGCCCCGCCGCATGCCATCGCCGGAGGCGGCGCGAGGTCCGGCCACCGGCGCCGCCCCGGCCGCCGACTCCCTCCTCGCCGACCCCGCCGAGCGCCGCGCCTCCTCGCTCCGGCCGCCGCCTCGCCGGTCCGGCCACCTCTCCGGCCTCCCTCGTCGTCCGGCCACCACTCCGGCAACCTCGAGCTCCAACTCCGGCGATCCTCGTAAAGTGTGCCACGCCGGATCTAGATCTGGAAAATATCTCCTCGGTTGACTGTCTCGTCCCTAAACCTAATTATTTTGCTATGTTCATCGTGCCGTAACTTTGCATCCGTAGATCCATTTTGGGCATGTAGCATATCAAAATGTTCGTCTCAGAGAATACATCATTTCATCTCATTGCATAATTTTCATTTGAGCTCATCTTGATGCCTGAAATGCTGTTGGAAAAGTGCTATTTGAGTTAATTGTCAGATCTGCTGCACCAAATAGCTTTTTGTCATTTTTGTCATGATTAATGTGTGCATGATATGCCCCTGAGCTCTACATGTGTTTTGTTATATGCTTTGCCATCTTTCCAGAGATGCAATCCATGTATTTTTGTGATGTGTGTGGTGACTAGTACAAGCTTGCAAAGTGGTGCATTCGTTAATGCTGATTTCAGGGACTTGGCAATTCCACAAGTCCTTGATCTGTTTTTATCAATATGCCATATGTTCATGTTGTTTCCTAGTGATCTGTTCCTCTTTTGAGGATGATCATTAAGGATGATTTGTTAATATTGTAGTGCTCTATCCATCCATGCCTTTGTTTGCAATTATGGAGCAAGCTAGCTTGAGTCAATCGAGCTCTACTTTTGCTATTTCATGAATCTGGGCAGATTGTCTACTTGTTAGCGATTTTGCCAAGGATGTTGTAGTTGATCCGTGCATGCTATGTTGTTGTTCTTGCCATGTCTAGCTTATATAATGTGTATTCTTGATGGGTGTATGCTTAGATTGTCATGCCTTGCTCTGTAGTGAGTGCATCGAGCTCATAAACATGCCTACTTGATATCTGATTTGCATGCTCCAGTTTTTCTCTAAGTCTGAGATCTGATTATGTTTTTCCATGTTCACATGCTTGCAATTGTATTTTCTGATCCCTTTTGGCTCAAGGTCACTAAGGGACTTTTGTTAAGCTATTTGAGTAGCTCCATGCGATGCCTTGCTTTGCCATGTTAAGTTCCTGTAGCATATAGTTTTCTTGCTCCAAAGTGTGCTACCTGATCTTAAATTCCAGGCTTGTGTTAATTTCACTAAGTCTGAAACCTGTTTATCAATTGCATTTTTGCCATGCTTGTTTGAACCTGTTAATGGATGAATTGGCCGTAGCTCAGTGTTCATCTTTTGTTAAGCATCATGAATGGATCCCTGCCATGTATTTTGTTGCCATGTTTGAGTGCTGTAGCATAATTAACTTGTTGCATTTAGATGGCTACTTGCTGTTTATCGCAGACCGTTGCCATATTTGAATTGCTTGCCATTTCCAAACCGTGCATCCGATTCCGGTGATCTTTATATCGATTTCAACCAAAATCACCTCACCTTTCCAGTGGCACACTTGGTTTTCCAAGTTGAGGCCAGGTTCATTCATTCCTTATCAAATCTTGCATATGCATCACATATCGTATCCCGCATAGCATATCATGTTTGCATCATGTTGTTTGAGCTTTGCACGTGGTTGATTGTGTTCCTATTGCTTGTTTGTCTTGTTTGGGTGGATCCGGGAGACGAGTTCGCTAACGAGGAGCCCGTTGAGTATGCTTTCGAGGATCCAGTCAACTCTGACAACTTTGCAGGCAAGATGATCATACCCTCGAAATCACTTCTATCTTTGCTTTGCTAGATGCTTGCTCTTTTGCTATGCATATGCTACGATGCCTACCACTTGCTTATCATGCCTCCCAAATTTCCATGACAAACCTCTAACCCACCATGTCCTAGCAAACCATTGATTGGCCATGTTACCGCTTTGCTCAGCCCCGCTTGTAGCGTTGCTAGTTGCAGGTGAAGATTGGAGATCGTTCCTTGTTGGAACATTGTTTACTTGTTGGGATATCATTATATTATCTTGTTATCTTAATGCATCTATATACTTGGTAAAGGTTGGAAGGCTCGGCCTCTCGCCTAGTGTTTTGTTCCACTCTTGCCGCCCTAGTTTCCGTCATATCGGTGTTATGTTCCCGGATTTTGCGTTCCTTACGCGGTTGGGTGATAATGGGAACCCCTTGACAAATCGCCTTGAATAAAACTCTTCCAGCAATGCCCAACCTTGGTTTTACCATTTTCCACCTAGCCTCTTTTTTCCTTGGGTTTCTGGAGCCCGAGGGTCATCTTATTTAAACCCCCCCTTGGGCCAGTGCTCCTCTGAGTGTTGGTCTGACCGAGTAGACTGCGGGGCCACCTCGGGGCAACTTGAGGGTTGGTTTTTCTCGTAGGATGTCTCATCTGAGTGTGCCCTGAGAACGAGATATGTGCAGCTCCTGTCGGGATTTGTCGGCATATTCGGGCGGTGTTGCTGAATTTGTTTTAACTTGTCGAAGTGTCTTGTAGAACCGGGATACCGAGTCTGATCGGGTCTTCCCGCTAGAAGGTATATCCTTCGTTGATCGTGAGAGCTTGTCATGGTCTAAGTTGGGACTCCCCTGCAGGGATTTGAACTTTCGAAACCATGCCCACGGTTATGGGCAGATTGGAATTTGTTAATGTCCGGTTGTAGATAACTTGAACCTTAACTTAATTAAAATGAATCAAATGTGTGCGTTACCGTGATGGTCTCTTCTCGGAAGAGTCCGGGAAGTGAACACGGTGTTGGAGTAATGTTTGTCGTAGTTCGTTCTCTAGTTCTTCATTCGTGCTTTGCCTCCTCTTCTCGCTCTCTTTATTGAACAGGTTAGCCACCATATATGCTAGTCGCTTGCTGCAGCTCCACATATTTACCTTGCCTTACCTATAAGCTTAAATAGTCTTGATCACGGGGGTGCGAGATTGCTGAGTCCCTGTGGCTCACAAATTACTTCCAAACCAGATGCAGGGCCTGATGACTCCGCTCCAGATGATGCGCTGGAGCTCAAGTGGGAGTTCGACGAGGACTCACGCCGTTACTATGTGTCTTTCCCTGATGATCAGTAGTGGTGCCCAGTTGGGGCGATCGGGACCGTGTCGCATGTTGGGTTGATCTTTTATTTTGGCACCGTAGTCGGGCCATGAGTGATTGGATGATGTAATGCTATTTATGTACTTTGTTTGACGTGGCGAGTGTAAGCCAACTATGTACCTTCCCCTTTTATTATCTATTTACATGGGTTGTTGTGAAGATTGCCTTACTTGCGACATTGCTTTCAATGCGGCTATGCCTCTAAGTCGTGCTTCAACACGTAGGAGATATAGCCGCATCGAGGGCGTTACAAGTTGGTAATCAGAGCCTTCCCCGACCTTAGGAGCCCCAACTACTTGATCATTTTTAGCAGTCGTTGTTGAGTCTAGAAAAAATGTTTTGAGTCATTTAGGAATTATATATCGGAGTGTTTAGGAATTCTTTTTACTCCCCAGTCCCTTCATCGCTCTGGTAAGGCATCTTGACATAGAGTTTTGACTCTTCTCTTCTCAAATTTCACTAAAAAAAATTTAGGATCACGCGGGTATCTTGGAATTGTTCCGATGGTTATGTGACGAGAACATTGTTCTTGGTGCCTCCTGTCATTTAGGGGTTGTGGCAGTGTCCCGGGGAGTTGAGCTCCGAGGTGTTGTCATCACAATTTTATCGTTGCAGTTCTAGAATACCTGAGTTTAGTTCGCCGACATCGAAAATCTCTTTTATGCAGTTGTTGGTGAGATAACCTCGACGCCACCCAGTACTGGGGCGGGAGTTCGGGAGTATTGCCATAACTTGTATAACGGATGCTTTTCAAAGGTTGAGGTAGATGGTTTCCAAAGTTTTTCTCGGTTATGTGTTGAAGGATGGATATAGCTGGATGTAGGATTTGCTAGATTTGGGTGAGATATTATGCTTCCCCTGTATCCCCAACACCTGATTGCATAACCGGAAAGGTTCGGGAGTTTCATAGGTGGGAATTCTTGTATCTCTAGTTCTTCTTCCACGGATATTTGGTTTGAGATTGGGTGATCCTTACCGAGTATTTGTTCTTGCTCCGTACCTTGTTGATTTTATTCCTCTACCTAAATTCTAAGTGGCTTCTCAATTTATGGATATGTGACCATTTCAAGTGGAATGCATTCGTACTTATGTTCGAATGTGAAGGCTATATGTTGCAATTTCAACCCGCTCGCTTCAGCTTCAATTTTATCTGTCAATGTGCTAACGGATGTCACCCTCTTCAGGATGGCTCCCGCTAAGGGCAACAATCAGAAGTAGAATCAGGATCCGCCACCACCTCCCCCTCATCCGGAGGCATGGCAAGCTGTGATGGCCACTACCAATGCAAACACGCAGTTGATCATGCAAATTCTTCAAGAGCGCAATCAAGCGAACCAAGGCAACCAAGGCAACCAGGGCAACAATCAGAATCACTTTGCTACACTCAACCAGTTCCTTGCTAACCAGCCAAAGACCTTCAGCAATTGTGTTGAGGCAACTGATGCTGACGATTGGCTCGTGGACTTGTGTAAGCATTTCGAGTGCAGTAACGTCAGGCCTGAGGACTTTGTCAAGTTCGCTTCCTTCCAACTCAAAGACCAAGCTGCAGAATGGTTTCAGCAGTACAAAGATTCCAGAGGAGGCCGTGTGATTACCTGGGATGAATTCCGTCAAGACTTCAAAGCTCATCATATCCCTCAGAGCATGGTTGAAAGCGAGCGTGAGGAATTCCGCAACCTGAAGCAAGGCTCTTTGTCTGTCTATGACTACAACAAGTTGTTTCAAAAGCTCACCCGCTTTGCTAAGCAGGATGTCCCTGATGAGAAGAGCATGATATACCAGTTCAGGGGTGGTCTCAGAGAGGAAATCCAGCTAGCTCTTGTTCTCTTTGAGCCCTTGAGGTACGATGAGTTCTACAACATGGTATTGAAGCAAGAGGCTTCTCAACTGAAGTGTGATGCTTCCAAGAAGCGAGTCAGAGATGCTACTCCTTCTTCCTCTACTGAAGTGGCCAAGCAGCAGAAGTATTGGCTTCCTCCTCCTCCGTTCCATCAGCCGTATCAGCAGAAGAGCAAAGGTGGCAGTGGATCTTCCCACCCACCCAACCCTGGCTTTCAGAACAAGACTTCGTCTCAAGCTCCAAGATCGAGTGCTCCATATCACCGTCCGCTTTCAGAGGTCACGTGCAACAAGTGCCAACAGAAGGGTCACTATGCCAACAAATGCTTCAATCAGAGGCGTCTCCCTCCTCCTCCTCCTATGAGATCGGCAAGTACAGTTGTGGTCAAGCATAACCCCAAGCACGCCAAGGTCAACATGCTGAATGCAGCTCGGGCAGAGGACTCGTCAGATGTCATCATGGGTAACCTTCCTGTTAACGATGTTCCTGCAAAAGTACTTTTTGACTCTGGTGCATCGCATTCCTTCATGTCATTCCCATTTGCATCGGAGAACAATTTTAGTACTAAGGCATTACCTAGAGCTATGCAAGTCGTCTCTCCGTCTAAGCGTCTGAGTTCTAGTATGATGGTTCCGGATATTTCTATCATGATGGGTGATTTCAAGTTTCTGGCTTCTCCAATGGTTCTTGGTAACTCGGATATTGATCTTATTCTCGAAATGGACTGGCTTTCTAAGCACAAGGCTCATCTTGATTGTCCAGCTAGGTAGATTCAATTGACTCATTCGTCTGAGGATGTAATTGTCTTTGCTGCTCGGGATAATACCATTCATCTGTTTTCTCTCAATGAGAAGGGTGAACTGGATGCTATCTCTCAAATTCCAGTTGTTTGTGAATATCAAGACGTCTTTCCAGAAGAGCTTCCAGGAATGCCTCCGCACAGGCCAGTTGAATTCGTCATCGATCTTGAGCCTGGCAAGGAACCGGTGTGCAAACGTCCTTACAAGCTCGGACCTGAAGAGTTAAAGGAGCTGAAGAAGCAACTCGATATTCAAGAACGAATGGGTCTTATCCGACCTAGTTCTTCTCTGTGGGGTTGTGGAGTACTTTTTGTGAAGAAGAAGGATGGTCCGCACCGACTTTGTGTTGACTACCGTCCATTGAACAAGAAGACAATCAAGAACAAGTACCCACTTCCCAACATCAACGAGCTGTTCAAACAACTAAAAGGTGCCCAAGTATTCTCCAAGCTTGATCTCCGTATGGGTTATCACCAGATTCGAATCCGTGAGCAAGATATTCCCAAGACGGCTTTCAGAACAAGCTATGGTTCTTATGAATACACTGTCATGTCTTTTGGCCTCGTCAACGCTCCTCCGACTTTCTCTCGCATGATGAACTTCATCTTCAATGCCTACACAAATGACTTTGTTTTGGTCTATCTCGATGACATTCTGGTCTTTTCAAAGAACAAGGAAGATCATGCCAAGCACTTGCGTTTGGTACTCAATAAGCTCAGGGAACACCAATTCTACGCCAAGTTCTCAAAGTGCGAATTTTGGCTCGATGAGGTTCTTTATCTTGGGCATATCATCTCTGCCAAGGGCATTGCAGTGAATCCTGAGAAGGTGTCTGCAATTGTGAATCGGGAACCACCTCAGAACGTGAAGCAACTCCGTAGCTTCCTCGGTCTCGCAAGCTACTGTCGAAGGTTCGTTGAGAACTTTTCAAAGATCGCGAAGCCTCTTTCAAACCTTCTCCAGAAGCACGTCAAGTACATTTGGTCTCCGGAATATGACATCGCTTTCAACACTTTGAAAGAGAAATTGGTCACTGCTCCAATTCTGACTCCTCCTGATGAATCCAAACCGTTCGAGGTCTTCTGCGATGCCTCTCTTCAAGGTCTTGGTGCAGTGTTGATGCAAGAGAAGAAAGTTGTGACTTATACCTCTCGCTAGTTGAAGCCAAACGAGAAGAACTACCCCACTCATGACCTCGAGTTGGTGGCAGTTGTGCATGCTCTTTTGACTTGGAGACATCTCTTATTGGGAAGAAAAGTGGACATCTTCACTGACCACAAGAGTCTCAAGTACATCTTCACTCGGCCTATTCTCAACCTCAGGCAGACTCGATGGGTCGAAATGATTCAAGAGTATAATCCGAGTATCGAGTATACTCCAGGCAAGGCCAATGTGATTGCTGACGCATTGAGCAGGAAGGCTTATTGCAACAGTCTGATTCTCAAGCCTTATCAACCCGAGCTTTGTGAAGCTTTCCACAAACTCAATCTGCAAGTTGTTCCTCAAGGTTTCCTCGCCAACCTTCAAGTCTCTCCTACCTTGGAAGAGCAGATTCGCGAGGCTCAACTTCTTGATGCTATGGTGAAGAAGGTGAAGATTGGGATTGCCAAGAGTCAACCCAAGTACAAGTGCTACCGCCTTGATGACAAGGATACTCTCTTCTTCGAGGATCATATTGTTGTGCCCAAAGGTGATCTTCGTAAAGTTATCATGAATGAGGCTCACAATTCACTCCTCTCCATCCACCCTGGGAGCACGAAGATGTATCAGGACCTCAAGCAAGCTTATTGGTGGACTCGAATGAAGTGCGAGATTGCTCAGTTCGTGAATGAGTGTGATGTCTGCAGAAGAGTGAAGGCAGAACACCAAAGGCCAGCTGGTCTCCTCCAACCCCTTGCCATTCCAGAATAGAAGTTTGACCACATTGAGACGGACTTCGTGACTGGGTTTCCAAAGTCCAAGCGTGGCAATGATGCTATATTCGTTGTCATCGACAAACTCACTAAAGTGGCTCACTTTCTGCCTATCAAAGAGTCAATTACTGCAGCTCAATTGGCAGAGCTCTATACCTCTCGAATTGTCTCGCTGCACGGTATTCCACAGGTGACCTCTTCAGACCGTGGCAGCATCTTTACCTCCAAGTTTTGGGAGTCTTTTCAGAAAGCCATGGGCACCAACATCCGCTTCAGCACAACTTTCCATCCTCAAACTAGCGGTCAAGTCGAGCGTGTCAATCAGAGATCTCCTAAAACTTGTGTGATCTCGAAGATATGCTAAGGGCTTGTGTGATCTCCTTCGGCATGAAGTGGGAGGATTGTCTTCCATACACTGAATTATCCTACAACAACAGTTTTCAAGCAAGTTCGAGCAAGGCCCCATTCGAAATTCTGTATGGCAGGAAGTGACGTACCCCTCTCAACTGGTCTGAAACCAGTGAGCGTCAACTTCTGGGAAATGACTTAATCACAGAGGCATAGGAAATGTGTAAAGTCATTCGAGATAACCTCAAAGCAGCGCAATCGCGCTAGAAGAGCTACTATGATAGTAAGCACCGCGATTTGGCTTTCGAGATCGGAGATCATGTTTACCTCCGCGTCTCTCCAATGAAAGGTACTCTTCGCTTGGGTATTAAAGGGAAGCTTGCCCCTAGATACGTGATACCTTTCAAGATCGTCAGCAAGAGAGGCGATCTCGCCTATCAACTCGAGCTTCCTTCAAACTTTGCCAATGTGCACGACGTGTTCCATGTCTCTCAGCTCCACAAGTGCTTCAAGACTCCTGACCGCACCATCAACTTTGAAGACATTGATCTCCAAGAAGATCTCTCTTATCGTGAGCACCCCGTTGCTATTCTTGAAGAGACTGAATGCAAGACTCGCAATAAGTCAATCAAATTCCTCAAAGTCAACTAGTCACACCATTCCGACCGTGAAGCCACCTGCGAACGCGAGGATCACCTCCGTTCTGAGTACCCGGCGTTCTTCTAGTCCTAGATCTCGGGACGAGATCCTTTCGTAGTGGTGGAGTGTTGTAACACCCCGGATGTAATTTACCTAATATGTACTCCAACTCTTGCCGTTTCCGGCGCTAAGTTATTTTATTTTCTCGGGTTTGGGTTTTTGTCTCCGTGTGTTGTTGTCGTTGTCATGCATCTCATATCATGTCATCATGTGCATTGCATTTGCATACATGTTCGTCTCATGCATTCGAGCATTTTCCCCATTGTCCGTTTTGCATTCCGGTGCTCCGTTCTCCTCCGGTGGTCATTTCTACCTTCTTTTCGTCTGTGGGGGTTAAACATTTCCGGATTGGACCAAGACTTCCCAAGCGGCCTTGGTTTACTACCGGTAGACCGCCTGTCAAGTTTCGTACCATTTGGACTTCGTTTGATGCTCCAACGGCTAACCGAGGGACCGAAAAGGCCTCGTGTGTGTTGCAGCCCAACACCCTTCCAATTTGGCCCAAAACCCACCTAAACCCTCTCCATCATCTAGAGCGTTCGATCATGATCGCGTGGCCGAAAACCGCACCTCATTTGGACTCTCCTAGCTCCTCCTATGCCTATAAATAGGCCCTCCTCCGAAATCCACGGGTTCTTCTTCCCCCGAAACCCTAGATCCACCTACCCCGCCGCCGCCGGACGAAACCGCGTCGGACGGACATGTCCGCCCCCGCTGCCGACCACTCGTGACGCGCCACGTCACCGCCGCCGACCCGCGCGCCGCCGAGGCCCGCCGGGCCCAAGGCAGGCCCCCGTGGCCCGCTCCCCTCGCCGCCTCCTACCGCACACCGCGCCTTCGCCCCGCCGCCGCCATCCTCCGCTTCGGCGACCGAGCCAGCTAGCCCCGCCGCACGCCGCCGGAGGCCGTGCGAGGTCTGGCCACCGGCGCCGCCCCGGCCGCCGACTCCCTCCTCGCCGACCCCGCCGAGTACCGCGCCTCCTCGCTCGGGCCGCCGCCTCGCCGGTCCGGCCACCTCTCCGGCCTCCCTCGTCGTCCGACCACCACTCCGGTGACCTCGAGCTCCGACTCCGGCGATCCTCGAAAAGCGTGCCGCACTGGATCTAGATCTGGAAAATATCTCCTCGGTTGACTTTCTTGTCCCTAAACCTAATTAGTTTGCTATGTTCATCGTGCCGTAACTTTGCATCCGTAGATCCGTTTTGGGCATGTAGCATATCAAAATGTTCGTCTTAGCGAATACATCATTTCATCTCACTGCATCATTTTCATTTGAGCTCATCTTGATGCCCGAAATGCTGTTGGAAGAGTGCTATTTGAGTTAATTGTCAGATCTGCTGCACCAAATAGCTTTTTGTCATTTTTGCCATGATTAATGTGTGCATGATATGCCCCTGAGCTCTACATGTGTTTTGTTATATGCTTTTCCATCTTTCCATAGATGCTATCCATGTATTTTTGTGATGTGTTTGGTGACTAGTACAAGCTTGTAAGTCCTTGATCTATTTTTATCAATATGCCATATGTTCATGTTGTTTCCTAGTGATCCGTGCCTCTTTTGAGGATGATTAGTAAGGATGATTTGTTAACCTTGTACTTCTCTATCCATCCATGCCATCCTTTGCAATTATGGAGCACCCTAGCTTGAGTCAATCGAGCTCTACTTTTGCTATTTCGTGAATCTGGGCAGATTGTCTACTTGTTAGCGATTTTGCCGAGGATGTTGTAGTTGATCCGTGCATGCTATGTTGTTGTTCTTGCCATGTCTACCTTATATAATGTGTTTTCTTGATGGGTGTATGCTTAGATTGTCATGCCTTGCTCTGTAGTGAGTGCATCGAGCTCGTAAACATGCCTACTTGATATCTGATTTGCATGCTCCAGTTTTTCTCTAAGTCTGAGATCTGATTATGTTTTTTCCATGTTCACATGCTTGCAATTGTATTTTCTGATCCCTTTTGGCTCAAGGTCACTAAGGGACTTTTGTTAAGCTATTTGAGTAGCTCCATGCGATGCCTTGCTTTGCCATGTTAAGTTCCTGTAGCATATAGTTTTCTTGCTCCAAAGTGTGCTACCTGATCTTAAATTCCAGGCTTGTGTTAATTTCACTAAGTCTGAAACCTGTTTATCAATTGCATTTTTGCCATGCTTGTTTGAACCTGTTAATGGATGAATTGGCCGTAGCTCAGTGTTCATCTTTTGTTAAGAATCATGAATGGATCCCTGCCATGTATTTTTTTGCCATGTTTGAGTGCTGTAGCATAATTAACTTGTTGCATTTAGATGGCTACTTGCTGTTTATCGCAGACCGTTGCCATATTTGAATTGCTTGCCATTTCCAAACCGTGCATCCGATTCCGGTGATCTTTATATCGATTTCAACCAAAATCACCTCACCTTTCCAGTGGCACACTTGGTTTTCCAAGTTGAGGCCAGGTTCATTCATTCCTTATCAAATCTTGCATATGCATCACATATCGTATCCCGCATAGCATATCATGTTTGCATCATGTTGTTTGAGCTTTGCACGTGGTTGATTGTGTTCCTCTTGCTTGTTTGTCTTGTTTGGGTGGATCCGGGAGACGAGTTCGCTAACGAGGAGCCCGTTGAGTATGCTTTCGAGGATCCAGTCAACTCTGACAACTTTGCAGGCAAGATGATCATACCCTCGAAATCACTTCTATCTTTGCTTTGCTAGATGCTTGCTCTTTTGCTATGCATATGCTACGATGCCTACCACTTGCTTATCATGCCTCCCAAATTTCCATGACAAACCTCTAACCCACCATGTCCTAGCAAACCATTGATTGGCCATGTTACCGCTTTGCTCAGCCCCGCTTGTAGCGTTGCTAGTTGCAGGTGAAGATTGGAGATCGTTCCTTGTTGGAACATTGTTTACTTGTTGGGATATCATTATATTATCTTGTTATCTTAATGCATCTATATACTTGGTAAAGGTTGGAAGGCTCGGCCTCTCGCCTAGTGTTTTGTTCCACTCTTGCCGCCCTAGTTTCCGTCATATCGGTGTTATGTTCCCGGATTTTGCGTTCCTTACGCGGTTGGGTGATAATGGGAACCCCTTGACAAATCGCCTTGAATAAAACTCTTCCAGCAATGCCCAACCTTGGTTTTACCATTTTCCACCTAGCCTCTTTTTTCCTTGGGTTTCTGGAGCCCGAGGGTCATCTTATTTAAACCCCCCCTTGGGCCAGTGCTCCTCTGAGTGTTGGTCTGACCGAGTAGACTGCGGGGCCACCTCGGGGCAACTTGAGGGTTGGTTTTTCTCGTAGGATGTCTCATCTGAGTGTGCCCTGAGAACGAGATATGTGCAGCTCCTGTCGGGATTTGTCGGCATATTCGGGCGGTGTTGCTGAATTTGTTTTAACTTGTCGAAGTGTCTTGTAGAACCGGGATACCGAGTCTGATCGGGTCTTCCCGCTAGAAGGTATATCCTTCGTTGATCGTGAGAGCTTGTCATGGTCTAAGTTGGGACTCCCCTGCAGGGATTTGAACTTTCGAAACCATGCCCACGGTTATGGGCAGATTGGAATTTGTTAATGTCCGGTTGTAGATAACTTGAACCTTAACTTAATTAAAATGAATCAAATGTGTGCGTTACCGTGATGGTCTCTTCTCGGAAGAGTCCGGGAAGTGAACACGGTGTTGGAGTAATGTTTGTCGTAGTTCGTTCTCTAGTTCTTCATTCGTGCTTTGCCTCCTCTTCTCGCTCTCTTTATTGAACAGGTTAGCCACCATATATGCTAGTCGCTTGCTGCAGCTCCACATATTTACCTTGCCTTACCTATAAGCTTAAATAGTCTTGATCACGGGGGTGCGAGATTGCTGAGTCCCTGTGGCTCACAAATTACTTCCAAACCAGATGCAGGGCCTGATGACTCCGTTCCAGATGATGCGCTTGAGCTCAAGTGGGAGTTCGACGAGGACTCACGCCGTTACTATGTGTCTTTCCCTGATGATCAGTAGTGGTGCCCAGTTGGGGCGATCGGGACCGTGTCGCATGTTGGGTTGATCTTTTATTTTGGCACCGTAGTCGGGCCATGAGTGATTGGATGATGTAATGCTATTTATGTACTTTGTTTGACGTGGCGAGTGTAAGCCAACTATGTACCTTCCCCTTTTATTATCTATTTACATGGGTTGTTGTGAAGATTGCCTTACTTGCGACATTGCTTTCAATGCGGCTATGCCTCTAAGTCGTGCTTCAACACGTAGGAGATATAGCCGCATCGAGGGCGTTACATGACCCCCCGGCAAAGTCGCCGGGCTTCCTCGGCCAACGTGGCCGCTCAGATGGAGTGAAGATAAGCCAAGGCTCTAAGGACGCCCTCGAAGAACAGGGTCAGCTTGGTGTTGACGGTCCCGCTGCGCTCAGGGGAGTACCTCACGTTTGGCATCCCCATGGTGGCCAACTGCGAGGTGACCCTGCCGGCGACATCCTCCAGACGGCTGATCCATCTGTTCTCGCCCGCCACATATTCCTGGTGGGAGGCGGCCTCGTTCACCCGCAGCTGCTTCTCCTCCTCCAGACTCCTGGTCAAGGTCTCCTCCCGAGCCCTGCTCTCCGACAACATCTTCTCAAGATCCTCCAGCTTCAGCTTGAGATCTCTGACGGAGTTTTGCACTTCGGAGAGCTCCCCAGCCCTGCTGATGACCGCTCCTTGCGCCTCCACCAAGGCGCTATTGAGTGTGCTCTTCTCATTGGACAGCTTGAGGGCGTGCTCCTTCAGCTCGTCCTGCTCCACCTCCAACTCCCTTACTTTGCCGGCATGGGCTAGAGCCTGGGCATCGAGTGCCTCCTTGTGCCTCTGCTCCAGCTCGCGAGTCCGCCACGCGACAAGGGCCTCGAGCTCCTCATCCTTGCCACGGAGCGCTGCGGCAAGCTTCGCCTCACGCACGGTGAGGTCCTCTTCCTGGGAATCCAGTGCGTCTTGATGCTGGTTCCGGACGGCCTCGGCCATGGCAGCCAAGTTCGCCGCCTTTTCTGGGCCTTCTCGACATCAGCCATCTTCATGTTGAGCTCGACATTGCGCTTGGCCAATTCCTCCTGAAAGACCCTCTGCTCCTCGCGAGTCTGGTGGAACCAGGTCCGCGTCTCAGCAACGCGCGCCTTGAAATCCACCTCCGCCTGGTCCATCATTGCCGTCTTGGACTTAACCTTGTCCAGACGGACACGGTAGAGCGCCTGGAGTTTTCGGAAGTTGGCCCCCATAGCGCGGAAAAGCTGCTCTTCTGGAGAACCATCACTGACAACGCCCGGCTCGTCGACAACCTCGAGCCTGGTGGCGGCAAGCACCTCGCCGTCAAAGACTTCCGCTTCGGCGGGCGCCCGGGAACTTGACGCCCCTGGGAGATGGACGAAAAGATCGTCGCCCACCTTTAGATATCTGCCGGGGCCCGAGGTTGAGGAGGAGGGAGGCTGATCATCAACCACCTCTTCCTCGGCAGTGGCCTTGCCGGCTTCCCCGGCAGGCCCACCGTTGGCGCCCTTGGCAGAAGCCTCGCCGGTCGCCTTGGCGGCCCCCGCAGCGGTGTCCTCGGCAGCATCCTTGGCGACCTCGTCAGCATCCCTGGCGGCATCCTCAGCAATGTTCCCAACAACAGTATCCACGTCCTCCATACCTATTGAAGGAGGGCCTGGGTAGTAATGGGAGCATTGAAGCCAAGAAAAAGAATAAGGGAAAAACAGAGACGGAGGACAGTCGACTCACCAGTGCCAGGCTATGAAGCAGAAGTCCCCTCCCCGCCAGCATTCGGCGCCGTGGCAGAGTCACCAGTGCCCAAGTTCCCCTCTTCCTCCATGGGTGTGGGCTCCGTGCTTGATGCCCTTGTCAGGGATGCCCCTCGCGGCGGCGTAGTCGATGGGGGTGGTGTGTTGGGGGTAGCCCTCTGCGGCTCCTCCTGCTGCCGCTCCCCTCCTGCAAAGCCGACAAGGTCAACACCATAGCATCGAACACCTACCACGTGTCGATAAGAGGAGGGTGACGAACTTACGCTGGGGGCTGTGCTGGGGGCTGTGCTGGGGGCTGCTGTCCGGGCTGCTCAGCACCACCAGTGGCGACTCTGAAGCACTGGTCGGGGGCTGGCCGCCCGCCAAGGCTTTTGCCCTCTTCACCCTTTGGGCCAACGTCTCTGCATCCCTGCAAAAGCAAAAATGGATCAAGATGAGTGACTTAATTCAGAGGAATGGAAATGGTAGTAAGGAACAGAGTACTTACTCGTCATCTATCTCCTCTTCCTCCACCACTTTCCTTTTCCTCTTCGGGCTGAGAGGCCTGAGATCAAAAGTGACCTCCGCGTCAACATCCGAGTCGACATCTGCCGGAGGAGGCGAAGACGGCGGGGTTTGTGCGCGCCAGATGAGGAAGGGGCTGTTGTCTTCTTCTTCTCAGTGGCCTTCGTCAGCCTCTTGGCTGCCGTGGCCCTCGTGTGATGCACAGACCCCTCCAGGGTCAATTGAGGTTGCGTAGCCCTACCGGGCCGGACCGGCTCGCCGGAGCCAGCCCGCCGCAGGATTCACCCTCTTCCCCTGGTTGGCGTCGAGCCCGCCACCACGTCCTCCTCCGACGATGATTCGTCGGCCGCGTCTTCGACGAGCGGAGCTCTAGTGTCGGCGCTGCTGACCTCCCCGGAGGCCGCCGCCCACCGGGTGAGCTCCTCTTCCTCCGCAGCCGTTGTGGCCTTGTCCTCCACACCCCTGGCGCTGCCGGCCTCCATGGCAAGCTGTGCCTCCCTCGCCCTAGTGGCGATGTAGTCCAGCTCTGCCTGGGTGGTGTCCATGACAAGCCACCGCTCAGCGTTAGCATTGACATACACCTCAATCAGGGTGTCAAAGAATTGTTGCACATCCGCGTCGTTCGGCTCCTTCCAGCTCGGGACAGGGCCGTGCGCATTACAGTCCGGCATCATGGCGATGATCTCGGACCGACATGGATTGTTGCACAACGGGACCACCCCCGCTGGCAGCTTGAAAAACGGCCCCTTGAGGGCCTTTCCAACCTTTGCGGCAGCCCTCACGGCCTTGCCGGTCCATTCGACCTCGCCATCGCGACCCACATCAAGCTGGAAAAGCCGCTGGCAGAAGTGGGCATGCGCCAACACCGTGAAATTGTGGTCGAGGCTGGGGCGGAGTCGCATAATGTCAGCCAGATTCGTAAAAAGCCAGGCTGGCCTCCCCTTGTTGTGCAATGGGGCAATCCGGCGACGAATGAAGTACGCCCCGATCATCTCAAGGGTGAGTCCAGCCCGGGTGAGCTGGAGAATCCTGGTGGTGGCGACAGTGAGCCTCCCGTCAGCGACGTCGACATCACTCCAATCGCTGCAGTAGACTGGCGGCACACGGCGGACCTTGCAGAATTCCGGCGGGTCTTCATCTTCAATCCAGCACCACCGGCCACGCCATTCCTCCCACCTCTCCTTCACGACACCATCCGGGTACGCCCTCTTGGATCTTGGGATCCAGGTGACACAACCAGAGATGACACCTCCCGGCTGGATCCGAGGGAAGAAATAATGGCGGAAGAGCGCCATGTTGGGCAGCACCCCGGCAAAGCCTTCTCAAAGATGCGCGAAGAAAGCCATGCACGCCACCGCATTCGGAGTAAAAATCCAAGAGGCAAAAGCCGAAGGTGTGCATAATGTCGCAGAAGAAATCGGAGAAAGGGGGGATAACCCGCAAGAAAGATAATCAACGAAAAACGGATACCGATTTGGAGCAGGATCGGCGCAAGCAGCAGGAATGACGCGCGTTGCCGGGTGTCCCGAATTCTCTCCCCCCGTCTTCCCTCCCCATAGGGGCCTGAAGGAGTCCCGGAGCTCATGAACATCAACCGTCGAGGGGAA
The DNA here is from genome assembly GCF_003073215.2 of Triticum urartu. Lineage (NCBI taxonomy): Eukaryota > Viridiplantae > Streptophyta > Magnoliopsida > Poales > Poaceae > Triticum > Triticum urartu. The sequence goes on from NC_053028.1 coordinate 340,528,157, forward strand.
GAAAAAGGCGGACTTCGTCCGGTCCCCCGACAGCGCGCTCTCCGGCGGCTCCACAGTCCCAGCGCCCTTAGCCACCCCCTTGCCCTTGACGGATTTGGGCGCCATGGCGGCCAAGAAGTTTAGAGGGCTGAGGAAGGGGGATGGCGAAGCAACGACGGAGGGCGACGGCGGAAGCTTAGGAAGGAAGGAAGAGAGGAAACGGCGGCTCTAAGATTGGAAAATGCATGAGGAAAGAGGAGAAAGTGAGCAGCGCGCCCGCGGTTATTCCTTTTTTATGGGGGAAAACACGGGCGGGCTCCTTTCACATTAACTGTGGTGTGACGCATGCCCGCGGGAACCAACCCCACGCATGCTGCCCACGTCACACGCACCTCCCCACGCCGCGCCACGCGCGGGAGTTGTGGGAAGCACAGCGCGCGAAGAACCTTACCACGGTAAAAACCGCCCCACTTGCCCGCGCATCATTTTTGGGCCTAGCCCAACAACGCATTGCGCTTATGTGTGGCCCAGGCCCGGCCGCTCCTGTCGGTGTACAAAAAGAGGGGTACACTTTTTGTACCCCTATAACTGTGCACGGGCAGTCTGAGCCACGGGCACCACCACACCAAGCAAGGCAAGGGAGGTGAGCCAGGGTAAGACCGAAGCTCAAGAGAACTACGACGCCAAGGCCAAGACCATGAAGAGCAAAGGGGATGAAGCAGACTCCCCCGGCAAGATCCTTGCCGGGAGACAGTTCTAGCAGCCCCGGCAAGACCCTTGCCGCGGCGACTCATCCCGCGCCTACGGAGCAAATCAGCCTTGAGTCCACTGCCCCCAAAGGGCAAGGATTCGGGAGACATCCCCGTGGCGGCATGCAGATCTTTGTAAAGACATTCAAGATCAGATACGCACTAAGGAGACGACAACCCTTGGCGGGATCCGAGCCGAGGAAGACTACAAGGCCCCCGGCAAGCGCCTTGCCGGGGATGACAGCAGGCGCCTCGGCAAGACCCTTGCCGGGGCCCCGGCAAGGCCCTTCCCGGGGACACCCACGGGGCCACCATCAGGCCCACACCGACTAAACCTCCACCACCACACACATGCAGCTGCTGACCCAACCAGCTAGGCAGGCACCTGCGTGGCGGCATGTAGATATTCGTGAAGACCCACAACTGCGCCACCTCAGCTGCCTGCCTACCTACATGGCATCACAGGCGTCGCTAGCCAGGGCGTGTGTCAACACAAGAAGGAGCGACGATGGAAGAGACAGGTTTCTCTCCCGTCCCCGATAAAGCAAGGACACCTAGGCAAGACGCATTAAATACGCCTTGTCATGTAATGCGAGGGATAACCTCGCATCACGGTACCCTTTCCACCTCCTGTGTGCCACTTTGGAAACCCCTTTTTCTATAAAAGGAGGCCCAAGGCGACCAGGAGAAGGATTCAGCTTTTTGGAGCTCCTCACGCCCCATAGCTAACTCAAGAACACAGATATACAATCCACCAAAGCAGGAGTAGGGTTTTACGCATCCTCGCGGCCCGAACCTGGATAAACGAACCATGTGCTACCTGTTAGATCCGCTCTTCTCACGACCCCACGCCCCGCTAACCACAGTAGGGATTCTTGTGATCCCATAGGTGTTGTTCCCACCGACACGCATACATAATTACGCATTAAAATACCATGGGCATAGGTAGGGAGGGGGCACGATTACGGCACGCTCCAAGACACGGCTTAAACCGCACTAGGGGCTTCCTGCTTTGTTATTTTTCTCTTTCAGGACCTTAATCTCTGGAAACCCTGTCCGGTAGCATGATTGCCGAACACATGATGCAGCAACCAAGTAGGCAGGAAGCTACATCACACCACGGAACTCCCAGGTGGATTACGATAACGAGTGAAATACTTGCTTTAATATTATTCCTCAGCTTGCCCTTGGAGGGGACATAGTCCTACTTTTTCTTATCGCACTATCTGTATCATTCTGCTGTAACACACGTTTTTTAATAAACAATGCATTGCGTTAAGGCTTTTATTGCATTCTTCTTATATATATATATGTTCATTTATGTTCATTCGTAACATCCAGAACCCGTACACTCTGGTACGGCCAATACGCTAGGGGCTTAAGCATACCCCACAATACAGCGTGAGAAGTCCGAACACTTTCGACAGTGCGGCACCCCGAACTTATAGCATTATATGCATCAGCTCCGAATCATGTCTTGGGTCAATAGTTGGGTTTGCCCGGCTCCCATGTTTTGGTACCTTACGTTCTGCTATATCAGCTAAGGTAGCACTGGGAGAACTACTGCGATTGTGCCCCGGTTCTGCTGGGCTAAGCACCTCAGTAGAGAAAGCTAAAACTGACTGTCATGATAAGGCGAGAGACTGGTCGTTGTTCGAGAGATTTTCGAGTCCTTAAAGACTTATGCCGCTTAGAGCGAGGAGTCGGCCCTGTCTGGCTTAAGGCGTGTATCGCGCCCCAGATTCGGCCTTCCGAATACTAGGGGCTTCGCCGAAATTTAAAATTATAGAATTCTATGGCTAAGTGAGAGTGATAACGCATTATAGTCTGATTGCCTTGTTTGTTGTGCTGAGCACCTCCCTCGAAGGACCCAAAAATGGGAGCAAGAGTGCTCAGGTTTATCCCGAACACCCCAGCACTCGTGGCATGGGGGAAGAAGCCGACGACTAGCCATCTCTCAGATTTGATAAACAGCCGAACAGAAGGTAATATTTTAAATTCAAACAAGCATTGCATAGCGCATATGAACAAGTTTTCATGAATACTGGATTACACGAGCCAGTTCACTCAAATATTATATTTTTCGTACACTCATCCGCTACAAGACGGGCACCCTTCAGGACACCCTCATAGTACATCTCAGGGTGGCGATGATCCTTGCCCTCCGGCGGCCCTTCCTTGACCAGCTTCACGGCGTCCAGCTTGGCCCATTGTACCTTCACACGGGCGAAAGCCCGGCGTGCACCTTCGATGCAAACGGACCGCTTGATGACTTCCAGCCGTGGGCAGGCATCCACAAGCCGCCTCACCAAGCCGAAGTAGTTGTCGGGAAGGGCGTCGCCAGGCCACATTCGGACTATCAAGCCCTTCATGGCCTGTTCGGCCGCCTTGTGTAGCTCAACCAACTGCTTTAGCTGGTCGCTCATAGGTACTGGGTGTTCGGTCCCAGTATACTGGCCCAGGACAACTTCTCTGTCGAGCTTCCCTCCTCGGCCCAGTAAAATTTTGCGGCATCCGACATGCTGCGGGGCAAATCTGCGAATGCTCCTGGAGAGCTCCGGATTCGGGTAAGTAACAAGTAATTTACTTTCACATGCTTACTTTGCATATAGAATGCCTTACCCGCCGCTATCTTCTTCATCGCATCAATCTCCTGGAGGGCCTTTTGGGCTTCGGCCTTGGCACTCTTTGCATTCTCAAGGGCTGTGGCAAGCTCGGACTCTCGCGTCTTCAAGTCATGCTCTAGCACCTCGTGCTTCGTCACGAGAGCGTGGAGCTCTTGCTACACCTCGCCCACCCGTGCCTCATGCCTCTCCCGCTCGGTGCGCTCCTTGGCCGCTTTGTTTTCGGCCTCGGATAGCGCTTGCTTCAGGGTCGCCACCTTGGTCGTGGCCCCTGGCAAATTTATGATAATCCTGTCATTTTGTAATCGCTTTCCTTTTATATAGATCCATAGACTAGGTACTACTTACCTTTGTTCTCCTCGAGCTGCCTCTTCGCAAGGCCGAGCTCTTCCTTGGACCCTTTAAGGTCCTCCTTCAGTGCGGTGACCTCCGCAGTCAGTGCGGCAGAGGCCAATAGCGAAGCCTGCATACGCATATAGACATACTTATATTAGACTCCTGCAATATTGTTTGATCCTCTGTTCGGCTTTTCTTTGTGAACACCGAACAGAGCATCAGGGGCTACTGTCTATGCGGTAATATTTCTCCTATATTTCAAAAACTTACCTCAAAGCCTGTTAGAAGGATAGCACAGGCTTCAGTTAGTCCGCTCTTGGCGGACTGAACCTTCTGGACCACCGCACTCATAATAGTGCGGTGCTCTTCTTCAATGGAAGCGCTCCGAAGTGCTCCTAGCAGATTGTCCGGTGCCTCTGGATGGACAGAGGTCACCGACACATGCGTCTTGCCCCTCTTGGAAGGAGGCCGCTCGCCCGAGTCCGGAACCACTGGAGGTTCTGGCACGGAGTTCGGCTGAGGGCCGAACTCGGAGCCCTCAGGAGCCTTGCTCCCTCTGCTCCCGGAGTCCGGAAGGTCGCATTGAGGCGCCTCCGGGACTGTCTCCCCTCGGCCCGGTGCCTCTTGAGACAACACCTCGGCGTTGTCCATAGGGCAAGGGGAGGTGGCGGTCGGAAGTGTATTGCTATCCATATCCGACGAGCCTAGGGAGCCGTCCGACGACGATACGTCGATACAGGTTTGGGGCGGTCTGCATAATCATAATTCGGCGTTAGGAGAAGCAGTGCGACAAAGGTATGCTATGAGTTACTCTGGTATCCGAATACTTACGATTTCGCTAGGGGCTTGGCCCTGAGCAGCCACTCGTCCTCGCCTTCGGCGGCGGTGGTGGAGTAGTCCGGAAGGAGAGTCCTTCCCTTCTTGGCCCCCCCCCCCCCCCCCCCCCGCCCCCAGTGGGGGCGGCCTTCCTTTTCTTGTCTCCCCCGACTGAAGGGGGAGCATCTTCATCTTCCTCCTTGTCTTCGGGGGAGGAGTGCGTCGCGGAGTTATGGACGATGAGTTCAATAACACCTGGCGTCGGGAACTCTTTCGGGTTCCCTTGGCCTTCTTGGTCTTCTCCGGCACCTTGTAAGGAGCCCGAGTCAGCATCTCCGTCAGGAGAGCGTTCGCAGTGTCTTTGGGCAAAGGGGCCGGACAATTAATCTTCCCCGACGTCTCCACCCAATCCTGTCAAAGACATGGATCTCAGACCCCGCACATGATTAAGCTAGGGGGTATAGATATCCTACCAGATGTATGGAACTCACCGAATGCGCTCGGCGCTTCGCGCTTAACCCGTGGTCCTCGGTGAGAGAGGGAGGGACCTCTGCGACCTTGAACAGCACCTTCCAGATGTCCTTGTGCATCATGTCGAAGAGCTCTCTCGGAGTCTGGTGCTGGGCCGGGTCGAACTCCCACAAGTTGAAGTCCTGTTGTTGGCACGGGAGGATCCGGCGGACGAGCATGACCTGGACTATGTTGACAAGCTTGAGCTTCTTGCTTGCAATGTTCAGGATACATTTCTGGAGTCCATCCAGCTCCACCGATGAACCCCACGATAAGCCTTTCTCTTTCCAGGAAGTGAGCCATGTGGGGAATCCGGATCGAAACTTGGGGGCAGCCACCCATTTGGTGTCGCGCGGCTCGGTGATGTAGAACCACGCCGATTGCCACCCCTTTATGTTCTCCACGAAGGAGCCTTCAAGCCCTATAACATTGGGCATCTTTCCCACCATGCCTCCACCGCATTCTGCTTGTTGGCCGCCCACCACCTTCGGCTTTATATTGAAGGTCTTTAACCACAGGCCGAAGTGGGGCCTGATGCGGAGGAAAGCTTCACACACGACGATGAACGCTGAAATGTTGAGGACGAAGTTTGGGGCCAGATCATGAAAGTCCAGCCCGTAGTAGAACATGAGACCACGGACGAATGGATGGAGGGGAAACCCCAGTCCACGGAGGAAGTGGTGGAGGAAAACTACCCTCTCATGAGGTTTAGGGGTAGGAACGATCTGCCCCGCAGTAGGCAGCCGATGCGCTATATTCGCGGCCAAGTATCCGGCTCCGCGCAGCTTCTTGATGTGTCCCTCCGAAACGGAGGAAGCCATCCATTTGCCTCCCGCTCCGGACATGATTGGAGAAGGTTGATGGGAAGACTGTGGGCTTGGGCGTTGGAGCTCGAGTGCGCAAGAGTGGATGAGCAAGGAGGAAGAAGGCGGGGGTAGAAGAAAAGGTTAAACCTTGTCCATTTATAAGGCGGACGAAACTATGCGCCCCACTAGCCTGGTAAAACTCGCTTATCCCCCAAGCGCCGTAATCGATGGCGCGGTTGGGTTACCCACGCCCGTATTGATGAGAATCCCATAATAAGGGGAACACGATCTCTGCTTTGACAAGACGTGTCAAGAAACTGCCTCGCGTCGTGTGCGGGGCTAGTTAAAGGAAACGGTTCGAATAATTACCGGTCCATGGCATAATGTCATGTTGCAAAAACGTGTCAGCAGATTAGATTTGTGGAAATATTATTCTCTCTACGGTGGTATGTGGAACTTATTTTGCAGGGTCGGACACCATCCTTGTATTGAAATTCTTCCGTGATGTATTCAGAGGAGGAACCCGCCTTGCAATGCCGAAGACAATACTGCGCACCGGACTCATCGTCATTGAAGCCTGGTTCAGGGGCTACTGAGGGAGTCCTGGATTAGGGGGTCTCCGGATAGCCGGACTATATCCTTTTGCCGAACTGTTAGACTATGAAGATACAAGATTGAAGACTTTGTCTCGTGTCCGGATGGGACTCTACTTGGCGTGGAAGGTAAGCTAGGCAGTACGGATATGGATATATCCTCCTTTGTAACCGACCTGGTGTAACCCTAGCCCCCTCCGGTGTCTATATAAACCAGAGGGTTTTAGTCCGTAGGACAACATATAATCATACCATAGGCTAGCTTTTAGGGTTTAGCCTCTCCGATCTCGTGGTAGATCAACTCTTGTAATACTCATATCATCAAGAATAAATCAAGCAGGACGTAGGGTTTTACCTCCATCAAGAGGGCCCGAACCTGGGTAAAACATCGTGTCCCCTGCCTCCTGTTACCATCCGCCTAGACGCATAGTTCGGGACCCCCTACCCGAGATCTGCCGGTTTTGACACCGACATGCGGGATGATGTATTACGGAACGAGTAAAGATACTTGCCAGTAACGAGATTGAACTAGGTATTGAGATACCGACGATCGAATCTCGGGCAAGTAACATACCGATGACAAAGGGAACAACGTATGTTGTTGTGCGGTTTGACCGATAAAGATCTTCGTAGAATATGTGGGAGCCAATATGAGCATCCAGGTTCTGCTATTTGTTATTGACCGGATACGTGTCTCGGTCATGTCTACATAGTTCTCGAACCCGTAGGGTCCGCACGCTTAACGTTACGATGACAGTTATATTATGAGTTTATATGTTTTGATGTACCAAAGGTTGTTTGGAGTCCCGGATGTGATCAAGGACATGATGAGGAGTCTCGAAATTGTCGAGACATGAAGATTAATATATTGGAAGCCTATGTCTGGATGTCGGAAGTGTTACGGGTGAAATCGGGATTTTACCGGAGTACCGGGAGGTTAGAGGAACCCCCCGGGGGCTTAGTGGGCCAACATGGGCCTTAGTGGAAAGAGAGGGAAGCAAGTGGAGTGTGGGGCGCGCCCCCCAAGGCCCAAACCGAATTGGTTTAGGACAAGGAGGCCGGCCCCCTCTTTCCTTCTTCCCCTCTCTCTTTTCCTTCTCCCGAATCCTATTCCTGTTGGGGAACGTAGTAATTTCAAAAAAAATTCTACGCACACTCAAGATCATGGTGATGCATAGCAACGAGAGGGGAGAGTGTTGTCTATGTACCCTCGTAGACCGAAAGCGGAAGCGTTACCACAACGGGGTTGATGTAGTCGTACATCTTCACGATCCGACCGATCAAGTACCGAACGCACGACACCTCCGAGTTCTGCACAAGTTCAACTCGATGACGTCCCTCGAACTCCGATCCAGCCGAGTGTTGAGGGAGAGTTTCGTCAGCACGACGGCGTGGTGACGATGATGATGTGCTACCGACGGAGGGCTTCGCCTAAGCACCGTTACGATATGATCGAGGCGGATTATGGTGGAGGGGGGCACCGCACACGGCTAAGAGATCAAGAGATCAATTGTTGTGTCTTTGGGGTGCCCCCTGCCCCCGTATATAAAGGAGTGGAGGAGGGGGAGGGCCGGCCCTCTCTATGGTGCACCCTAGGGGAGTCCTACTCCCACCGGGAGTAGGATTCCCCCTTTCCTAGTAGAACTAGGAGCCCTTCCAAGTAGTAGGAGTAGGAGCGAAGGAAAGGGAAGGGAAAAGGAGAAGGAAGGAAGGGGGCGCCCCCCTCCCTAGTCCAATTCGGACCAGCCCATAGGGACGGGTGCGGCCACCCTTTGAGGCCTTTCTCGCCTTTCCCGTATGGCCCATTAAGGCCCAATACGAATTCCGTAACTCCCCGGTACTCCCGAAAATACCCGAATCACTTGGAACCTTAACGATGTTCGAATATAGTCGTCCAATATATCGATCTTTATGTCTCGACCATTTCGAGACTCCTCGTCATGTCCCCGATCTCATCCGGGACTCCGAACTCCTTTGGTACATCAAAACACATAAACTCATAATATAACCGTCATCGAACTTTAAGCGTGCGGACCCTACGGGTTCGAGACCTATGTAGACATGACCGAGACACGTCTCCGGTCAATAACCAATAGAGGAACATGGATGCTCATATTGGCTCCTACATACTCTACGAAGATCTTTCTTGGTCAAACCGCATAACAACATACGTTATTCCCTTTGTCATCGGTATGTTACTTGCCTGAGATTCGATCGTCGGTATCTCAATACCTAGTTCAATCTCGTTACTGGCAAGTCTCTTTACTCGTTCCATAATACATCATTCCGCAACTAACTCATTAGTTGCAATCCTTGCAAGGCTTAAGTGATGTGCATTACCGAGAGGGCCCAGAGATACCTCTCCGACAATCAGAGTGACAAATCCTAATCTCGAAATACGCCAACCCAACAAGTACCTTCGGAGACACCTGTAGAGCACCTTTATAATCACCCGGTTACGTTGTGACGTTTGGTGGAACACAAAGTGTTCCTCCGGTAAACACGAGTTGCATAATCTCATAGTCATAGGAACATGTATAAGTCATGAAGAAAGCAATAGCAACAAACTAAACGATCAAGAGCTAAGCTAACGGAATGGGTCAAGTCAATCACATCATTCTCCTAATGATGTGATCCCGTTAATCAAATGACAACTCATGTCTATGGTTAGGAAACATAACCATCTTTGATCAACGAGCTAGTCAAGTAGAGGCATACTAGTGACACTCTGTTTGTCTATGTATTCACACATGTATTATGTTTCCGGTTAATACAATTCTAGCATGAATAGTAAACATTTATCATGATATAAGGAAATAAATAATAACTTTATTATTGCCTCTAGGGCATATTTCCTTCAGTCTCCCACTTGCACTAGAGTCAATAATCTAGTTCACATCGCCATGTGATTTAACATCAATAGTTCACATCACCATGTGATTAACACCCATAGTTCACATCGACATGTGACCAACACCAAAAGGGTTTACTAGAGTCAATAATCTTGTTCACATCGCTATGTGATTAATACCCAAAGAGTACTAAGGTGTGATCATGTTTTGCTTGTGAGGGAAGTTTAGTCAACGGGTCTGCCACATTCAGATCCGTATGTATTTTGCAAATTTCTATGTCAACAATGCTCTGCACGGAGCTACTCTAGCTAATTGCTCCCACTTTCAATATTATCCAGATTGAGACTTTGAGTCGTCTGGATCAGTGTCAAAACTTGCATCGACGTAACCCTTTACGATGAATCTTTTGTCACCTCCATAATCGAGAATCATATCCTTATTATAATTTTGACCAATGTCCAGTGATCTACTCCTAGATCACTATTGTACTCCCTTGCCAAACTCAGGGCAGGGTATACAATAGGTCTGGTACACAGCATGGCATACTTTATAGAACCTATGGCTTAGGAATAGGGAATGACTTTCATTCTCTCTCTATCTTCTACCGTGGTCAAGTTTTGAGTCTTACTCAACTTCACACCTTGTAACACAGGCAAGAACTCCTTTTTGACTGTTCCATTTTGAACTACTTCAAAATCTTGTCAAGGTATGTACTCATTGAAAAACTTATCAAGCATCTTGATCTATCTCTATAGATCTTGATGATCAATATGTAAGCAGCTTCACCGAGGTCTTTTTGTGAATAACTCCTTCAAACATTCCTTTATGCTTTGCAGAATAATTCTACATTATCTCCGATCAACAATATGTCATTCACATATACTTATCAGGAATGCCGTAGTGCTCCCACTCACTTTCTTGTAAATACAGGCTTCACCGCAAGTCTGTATAAAACTATATGCTTTGATCAACTTATCAAAGCATATATTCCAACTCCGAGATGCTTGCACCAGTCCATAGATGGATCGCTGGAGCTTGCATATTTTGTTAGTATCTTTAGGATTGACAAAACCTTCTGGTTGCCTCATATACAACTCTTCTTTAATAAATCCATTAAGGAATGCAGTTTTGTTTATCCATTTGCCAGATTTCATAAAATGCGGCAATTGCTAACATGATTCAGACAGACTTAAGCATAGATACGAGTGAGAAACTCTCATCGTAGTCAACACCTTGAACTTGTCAAAAACCTTTTTGCGAAAATTCTAGCTTTGTAGATAGTAACACCACTATCAGCATCCGTCTTCCTCTTGAAGATCCATTTAATCTCAACGGCTCGCTCATCATTGGGCAAGTCAATCAAAGTCCATACTTTGTTCTCATACATGGATCTCATCTCAGATTTCATGGCCTCAAGCCATTTCGCGGAATCTGGGCTCATCATCGCTTCCTCATGGTTCGTTGGCTCATCATGGTCAAGCAACATGGCCTCTAGAACAGGATTACCATACCACTCTAGTACGGATATCACTCTGGTTTACCTACGAGGTTTCGGTAGTAACTTGATCTGAAGTTACATGATCATCATCATTAGCTTCCTCACTAATTGGTGTAGTAGTCATAGGAATAGATTTCTATGATGAACTATTTTCCAATAAGGGAGCAGGTACAGTTACCTCATCAAGTTCTACTTTCCTCCCACTCACTTCTTTCGAGGGAAACTCCTTCTCTAGAAAGGATCCATTCTCAGCAATGAATATCTTGCCTTCGGATCTGTGATAGAAGGTGTACCTAATATTTTCTTTTGGGTATCCTATGAAGACGCACTTCTCCGATTTGGGTTTGAGCTTATCAGGTTGAAACTTTTTCACATAAGCATTGCAACCTCAAACTTTAAGAAACGACAGGTTAGGTTTCTTGCCAAACCATAGTTCATACGGTGTCATCTCAACCGATTTAGATGGTGCCCTATTTAACGTGAATGTAGCTGTCTCTAATGCATAACCCCAAAACGATAGTGGTAAATCGGTAAGAGACATCATAGATCGCACCATATCTAATAAAGTACGGTTACGACGTTCGGACACACCATTACACTGTGGTGTTCCAGGTGGCGTGAGTAGTGAAACTATTTCATATTGTTTTAACTGAAGGCCGAACTCGTAACTCAAATATTTTACTTCTGCGATCATATCGTAGAAACTCTTATTTTTGTTACGATGATTCTCCACTTCACTCTGAAATTCTTTGAACTTTTCAAATGTTTCAGACTTGTGTTTCATCAAGTAGATATACTCATATCTGCTCAAATCATCTGTGAAGATCAGAAAATAATGATACCTGCCGCGAGCCTCAATATTCATCGGACCACATACATCAGTATGTATGATTTCCAACAAATCTGTTGCTCGCTCCATTGTTCCGGAGAACAGAGTCTTAGTCATCTTGCCCATGAGGCATGGTTCACAAGCATCAACAGATTCATAATCAAGTGATTCCAAAAGCCCATCAGCATGGGTTTTCTTCATGCGCTTTACACCAATATGACCTAAACGGCAGTGCCACAAATAAGTTGCACTATCATTATTAACTTTGCATGTTTTGGCTTCAATATTATGAAAATGTGTATCACCACGATCGAGATCCAACAAACCATTTTCATTGGGTGTATGACCATAGAGGGTTTTATTCATGTAAACAGAACAAAAATTATTCTCTAACTTACATGAATAACTGTATTGCAATAAACATGATCCAATCATATTTATGCTCAACGCAAACACTAATAACATTTATTTTAGGTTTAACACTAATCCCGAAAGTATAGGGAGTGTGCGATGATGATCATATCAATCTTGGAACCACTTCCAACACACATCGTCACTTCACCCTTAACTAGTCTCTGTTCATTCTGCAACTTCTGTTTCGAGTTACTATTCTTATCAACTAAACTAGTATCAAATACCGAGGGGTTGCTATAAACACTAGTAAAGTACACATCAATGACATGTATATAAAATATACCTATGTTCACTTTGCCGTCCTTCTTATCCGCAAATTACTTGGGGTAGTTCCGCTTCCAGTGACCAGTCCCTTTGCAGTAGAAGCACTCAGTTTCAGGTTTAGGTCCAGACTTGGGTTTTTTCACTTGAGCAGCAACTTGCTTGCCATTCTTCTTGAAGTTCCCCTTTCTTCCCTTTGTCCCTTTACTTGAAACTAGTGGTTTTGTTTACCATCAACACTTGATGCTTTTCTTGATTTCTACCTTCGTCGATTTCAGGATCACGAAGAGCTTGGGAATCATTTCCGTTATCCCTTGCATATTATAGTTCATCACGAAGTTCTAATAACTTGGTGATGGTGACTAGAGAATTCTGCAAATCACTATTTTATCTGTAAGATTAACTCCCACTTGATTCAAGCGATTGTAGTACCCAGACAATCTGAGCATATGCTCACTGCTTGAGCTATTCTCCTCCATCTTTTAGCTATAGAACTTGTTGGAGACTTCATATCTCACAACTCGGGTATTTGCTTGAAATATTAACTTCAACTCCTGGAACATCTCATATGGTCCATGACGTTCAAAACGTCTTTGAAGTCTCGATTCTAAGACGTTTAAGCATGGTGCACTAAACTATCAAGTAGTCATCATATTGAGCTAGCCAAACTTTCATAACATCTGCATCTTCTCCTGCAATAGGTTTTTCCCCTAGCGGTGCATCAAGGACATAATTCTTCTATGCAGCAATGAGGATAAACCTCGGATCACGGATCCAATCAGCATCATTGCTACTAACGTCTTTCAACTTAGTTTTCTCTAGGAACATATCAAAAATAAAACAGGCGAGCTAAACGCAAGCTATTGATCTACAACATAGATATGCTAATACTACTAGGACTAAGTTCATGATAAATTTAAGTTCAATTAATCATATTACTTAAGAACTCCCACTTAGAAAGACATCCCTCTAATCTTCTAAGTGATCACGTGATCCAAATCAACTAAACCATAACCGATCATCACGTGAAATGGAGTAGTTTTCAATGGTGAACATCACTATGTTGATCATATCTACTATAAGATTCATGCTCGACCTTTCGATCTCAGTGTTCCGAGGCCATATCTGCATATGCTAGGCTCATCAAGTTTAACCTGAGTATTCTGCGTGTGCAAAACTGGCTTGCACCCATTGTAGATGGACGTAGAGCTTATCACACCCGATCATCACGTGGTGTCTGGGCACGACGAACTTTGGCAACGGTGCATACTCAGGGAGAACACTTTTATCTTGAAATTTAGTCAAAGATCATCTTATAATGCTACCGTCAATCAAAGCAAGATAAGATGCATAAAAGATAAACATCACATGCAATCAATATAAGTGATATGATATGGCCATCATTATCTTGTGCTTGTGATCTCCATCTCCGAAGCACCGTCATGCAATCAATATAAGATCAACTTGATGAGCACAAGCACAAGATGATGATGGCCATATCATATCACTTATATTGATTGCATGTGATGTTTATCTTTTATGCATCTTATCTCTCTTTGATTGACGGTAGCATTATAAGATGATCTCTCACTAAATTTCAAGATAAAAGTGTTCTCCCTGAGTATGCACCGTTGCCAAAGTTCGTCGTGCCCAGACACCACGTGATGATCGGGTGTGATAAGCTCTACGTCCATCTACAATGGGTGTAAGCCAGTTTTGCACACGCAGAATACTCAGGTTAAACTTGACGAGCCTAGCATATGCAGATATGGCCTCGGAACACTGAGATCGAAAGGTCGAGCATGAATCTTATAGTAGATATGATCAACATAGTGATGTTCACCATTGAAAACTACTCCATTTCACGTGATGATCGGTTATGGTTTAGTTGATTTGGATCACGTGATCACTTAGAAGATTAGAGGGATGTCTTTCTAAGTGGGAGTTCTTAAGTAATATGATTAATTGAACTTAAATTTATCATGAACTTAGTACCTGATAGTATCTTGCTTGTCTATGTTTGATTGTAGATAGATGGCCCGTGCTGTTGTTCCGTTGAATTTTAATGCGTTCCTTGAGAAAGCAACATTGAAAGATGATGGTAGTAATTACATGGACTGGGGCCATAACTTGAGGATTATCCTCATTGCTGCACAGAAGAGTTACGTCCTGGAAGAACCGCTGAGTGCCAGGCCTGCTGCTGATGCAACTGCAAACGTTAAGAACACCTGGCAGAGCAAAGCTGATGACTACTCGATAGTTCAGTGTGCCATGCTTTACGGCTTAGAACCGGGACTTCAATGACGTTTTGAATGTCATGGAGCATATGAGATGTTCCAGGAGTTGAAGTTAATATTTTAAGAAAATGTCCGGATTGAGAGATATGAAGTCTCTAATAAGTTCTATAGCTGCAAGATGGAGGAGAATAGTTCTGTCAGTGAACATATACTCAGAATGTCTGGGTACCATAATCACTTAACTCAGCTGGGAGTTAATCTTCCGGTTGATAGTGTCATTGACAGAGTTCTACAATCACTGCCACCAAGCTACAAGAGCTTCGTGATGAACTATAATATGCAAGGGATGAATAAATCAATTCCCGAGCTCTTCGCAATGCTAAAGGCAGCGGAGGTAGAAATCAAGAAGGAGCATCAAATGTTGATGGTCAATAAGACCACCAGTTTCAAGAAAAAGGGTAAAGGGAAGAAGAAGGGGAACTTCAAGAAGAACAGCAAGCAAGTTGCTGCTCAGGAGAAGAAACCCAAGTCTGGACCTAAGCCTGAGACTGAGTGCTTCTACTGCAAGCAGACTGGTCACCGAAAGTGGAACGGCCCCAAGTATTTGGCGGATAAGAAGGATGGCAGGTGAACAAAGGTATATGTGATATACATGTTATTGATGTGTACCTTACTAGAGCTCGCAGTAGCACTTGGGTATTTGATACTGGTTCTGTTGCTAATATTTGCAACTCGAAACAGGGACTACGGATTAAGCGAACACTGGCAAAGGACGAGGTGACGATGCGCGTGGGAAATGGTTCCAAAGTCGATGTGATCGCGGTCGGCACGCTACCTCTACATCTACCTTCCGGAGTAGTATTAGACCTAAATAATTGTTGTTTGGTGCCAACGTTGAGCATGAACATTATATCTGGATCTTGTTTGATGCGAGACGGTTATTCATTTAAATCAGAGAATAATGGTTGTTCTATTTATATGAGTAATATCTTTTATGGTCATGCACCCTTGAAGAGTGGTCTATTTTTGATGAATCTCGATAGTAGTGATACACATATTCATAATGTTGACGTCAAAAGATGCACGGTTGATAATGATAGTGCAACTTATTTGTGGCACTGCCGTTTAGGTCATATCGGTGTAAAGCGCATGAAGAAACTCCATACTGATGGACTTTTGGAACCACTTGATTATGAATCACTTGGTACTTGCGAACCATGCCTCATGGGCAAGATGACTAAAACGTCGTTCTCCCGAACTATGGAGAGAGCAACAGATTTGTTGGAAATCATACATACAGATGTATGTGGTCCGATGAATGTTGAGGCTCGTGGCGGATATAGTTATTTTCTCACCTTCACAGATGATTTAAGCAGATATGGGTATATCTACTTAATGAAGCATAAGTCTGAAACATTTGAAAAGTTCAAAGAATTTTAGAGTGATGTCGAAAATCATCGTAACAAGAAAATAAAGTTTCTATGATCTGATCGTGGAGGAGAATATTTGAGTTATGAGTTTGGTCTACATTTGAAACAATGCGGAATAGTTTCGCACTCACGCCACCCGGAACACCACAGCGTAATGGTGTGTTCGAGCATTGTAATCATACTTTACTAGATATGGTGCTATCTATGATGTCTCTTACAGATTTACCGCTATCATTTTGGGGATATGCTTTAGAGACGGCCGCATTCATGTTAAATAGGGCACCATTGAAATCCGTTGAGATGACGCCTTATGAACTGTGGTTTGGCAAGAAACCAAAGTTGTCGTTTCTGAAAGTTTGGGGCTGCGATGCTTATGTGAAAAAGATTCAACCTGATAAGCTCGAACCCAGATCGGAGAAATGTGTCTTCATAGGATACCCAAAGGAGACTATTGGGTACACCTTCTATCACAGATCCGAAGGCAAGACTTTCGTTGCTAAGAATGGATCCTTTCTAGAGAAGGAGTTTCTCTCGAAAGAAGTGAGTGGGAGGAAAGTGAAACTTGATGAGGTAACTATACCCGCTCCTCTATTGGAAAGTAGTTCATCACAGAAACTAGTTTCTATGACACCTACACCAATTAGTGAGGAAGTTAATGATGATGATCAAGGAACTTCAAATCAAGTTACTAATGAACCTCGTAGATCAACCAGAGTAAGATCTGCACCAGAGTGGTACGACAATCCTGTTCTAGAAGTCATGCTACTAGATCATGATGAACCTACGAACTATGAAGAAGCGACGGTGAGCCCGGATTCCGCAAAATGGCTTGAGGCCATGAAATCTGAGATGGGATCCATGTATGAGAACAAAGTATGGACTTTGGTTGACTTGCCCGATGATCGGCAAGCAATTGAGAATAAATGTATCTTCAAGGAGAAGACTGACGCTGACGGTAATGTTACTGCCTATAAAGCTCGACTTGTTGCAAAAGGTTTTTGACAAGTTCAAGGGATTGACTACGATGAGACCTTCTCACCCGTAGCGATGCTTAAGTCTATCTGAATCATGTTAGCAATTGCCGCATTTTATAATTATGAAATTTGGCAAATGGATGTCAAAACTGCATTCCTGAATGGATTTCTGGAAGAAGAGTTGTATATGATGCAACCGGAAGCTTTTGTCGATCCAAAGGGAGCTAACAAAGTGTGCAAGCTCCAGCGATCCATTTATGGACTGGTGCAAGCTTCTCGGAGTTGGAATAAATGCTTTGATAGTGTGATCAAAGCATTTGGTTTTATACAGACTTTTCGAGAAGCCTATATTTACAAGAAAGTGAGTGAGAGCTCTACAGCATTTCTGATATTATATGTGGATGACATATTGCTGATTGGAAATGATATAGAATTTCTGGATAGCATAAAGGGATACTTGAATAAGAGTTTTTCAATGAAAGACCTCGGTGAAGCTGTTTACATATTGGGCATCAAGATCTATAGAGATAGATCAAGACGCTTAATTGGACTTTCACAAAGCACATACCTTGACAAAGTTTTGAAAAAGATCAAAATGGATCAAGCAAAGAAAGGGTTCTTGCATGTGTTACAAGGTGTGAAGTTGAGTAAGACTCAATGCCCGACCACTGCAGAAGATAAAGAGAAAATGAAAGATGTTCCCTATGCTTCAGCCATAGGCTCTATCATGTATGCAATGTTGTGTACCAGACCTGATGTGTGCCTTGCTATAAGTCTAGGAGGGAGGTACCAAAGTAATCCAGGAGTGGATCACTGGACATCGGTCAAGAACATCCTGAAATACCTGAAAAGGACTAAGGATATGTTTCTCATTTATGGAGGTGACAAAGAGCTCATCATAAACAGTTACGTTGATGCAAGCTTTGATACTGATCCGAACGATTCTAAATCGCAAACCGGATATGTGTTTACATTGAACAGTGGAGCTGTCAGTTGGTGCAGTTCTAAACAAAGCGTTGTGGCAGGATCTACATGTGAAGCGGAGTACATAGCTGCTTCGGAAGCAGCAAATGAAGGAGTCTGGATGAAGGAGTTCATATCCGATCTAGGTGTCATACCTAGTGCATCAGGTCCAATGAAAATCTTTTGTGACAATACTGGTGCAATTGCCTTGGCGAAGGAATCCAGATTTCACAAGAGAACCAAACACATCAAGAGACGCTTCAATTCCATCTGGGATTTTGTACAGGTGGGAGACATAGAAATTTGCAAGATACATACGGATCTGAATGTTGCAGACCCGTTGACTAAGCCTCTTCCACGAGCAAAACATGATCAGCACCAAGGCTCCATGGGTGTTACAATCATTACTGTGTAATCTAGATTATTGACTCTAGTGCAAGTGGGAGACTGAAGGAAATATGCCCTAGAGGCAATAATAAAGTTATTATTTATTTCCTTATATCATGATACATGTTTATTATTCATGCGAGAATTGTATTAACCGGAAACATAATACATGTCTGAATACATAGACAAACAGATTGTCACTAGTATGCCTCTACTTGACTAGCTCGTTGATCAAAGATGGTTATGTTTCCTAACCATAGACATGAGTTGTCATTTGATTAACGGGGTCACATCATTAGGAGAATGATGTGATTGACATGACCCATTCCGTTAGCTTAGCACATGATCGTTTAATATTATACTATTGCTTTCTTCATGACTTATACATGTTCCTATGACCATGAGATTATGCAACTCCCGTTTACCGGAGGAACACTTTGTGTGCTACAAACGTCACAACGTAACTGGGTGATTATAAAGGTGCTCTACAGGTGTCTCTAAAGGTACTTGTTGGGTTGGCGTATTTCGAGTTTAGGATTTGTCACTCCGATTGTCGGAGAGGTATCTCTAGGCCCTCTCAGTAATGCACATCACTTAAGCCTTGCAAGCATTGCAACTAATGAGTCAGTTGCAGGATGATGTATTACGGAACGAGTAAAGAGACTTTCCGGTAAGGAGATTGAACTAGGTATTATGATACCGACGATCGAATCTCGGGCAAGTAACATACCGATGACAAAGGGAACAACGTATGTTGTTGTGCGGTTTGACCGATGCAGATCTTCGTAGAATATGTGGGAGCCAATATGAGCATCCAGGTTCTGCTATTGGTTATTGACGGAGACGTGTCTTGGTCATGTCTACATAGTTCTTGAACCCGTAGGGTCCGCACGCTTAACGTTACGATGACAGTTATATTATGAGTTTATATGTTTTGATGTACCGAAGGTTGTTCGGAGTCCCGGATGTGATCAAGGACATGACGAGGAGTCTCAAAATGGTCGAGACATGAAGATTAATATATTGGAAGCCTATGTTTGGTTGTCAGAAGTGTTCCGGGTGAAATTGGGATTTTACCGGAGTACCGGGAGGTTACCGGAACCCCCCGGGGGCTTAATGGGCCTACATGGGCCTTAGTGGAAATAGAGGGAAGCAAGGGGAGTGTGGGGCGCACCCCCCCAAGGCCCAAACCGAATTGGTTTAGGACAAGGAGGTCGGCCCCCTCTTTCCTTCTTCCCCTCTCTCTTTTCCTTCTCCCGAATCCTATTCCAACTAGGAAACGGGGGAGTCCTACTGCCGGTGGGAGTAGGACTCCTCCTGGCGCGCCCTCTCCCTGGCCGGCCGCACCCCCCTTGTCCTTTATATACGGGGGCACGGGGCACCCCATAGACAACAATTGATGAAGTTGATCTTTTAGCCGTGTGCGGTGCCCCCCTCCACCATAGTCCACCTCGATAATACTGTAGCAGTGCTTAGGCGAAGCCCTGCGTCGGTAGAACATCAACATCGTCACCACGCCGTCGTGCTGACGAAACTCTCCCTCAAAACTCGGCTGGATCGGAGTTCGAGGGACGTCATCGGGCTGAACGTGTGCTGAACTCGGAGGTGTCGTACGTTCAGTACTTGGTCGGTCGGATCGTGAAGACGTATGACTACATCAACCGCGTTGTGCTAACATTTCCGCTTTCGGTCTACGAGGGTATGTAGACAACACTCTCCCCTCTCATTGCTATGCATCACCATGATCTTGCGTGTGCGTAGGAATTTTTTTGAAAGTACTACGTTCCCCAACAGTAAAACCCTACGTCCTGCTTGATTGTTCTTGATGATATGAGTATTACAAGAGTAGATCTACCACGAGATCAGAGAGGCTAAACCCTAGAAGCTAGCCTATGGTATGATTGTATGTTGTCCTACGGACTAAAACCCTCTGGTTTATATGGACACCGAAGGGGGCCAGGGTTACACAAGGTCGGTGTGGCACCCTGGCTCAGAGCGACCGGTTTACCATGCATTGCCAGCCCAGAGACCATGTCTTCTCGCAACACACAACATCTTGGTACAGAATAACAACCGCTTTATTGATGCTAGTGGAACTGAGTTACGTTACAACAGCTGTCGAGGCCAAGCGGCACACTCGGTGCTGCTGAACAATATGCACATTATTTAGTGAACATAAAGGGGCCTCGATCCGAACAACTACGTGGCAGCGGAATAACATCGCGGCGAAAGCTCCATATCACAGGGACACCGATGTGGACACGATCTAGACTAGAACAACGCTCCTCTCCAACGATACTTCCCTGAAATCTGGCATGACACGCCAGGTCAGTACATTGAATGTACTTGCAAGCTCACAACAGGCATAATCATAATGACAAACAATATCATGATATTTAGCCAATTATTGAAAATGCAACACTATATGTCAACATGCTGTGATCATGCTCGAACGTCCCTCGGGACAGCTTACCAACCGTGATCATCTCTAGATCAAAACACACCACCAAAGTGGTCAGATTACAAACACACCACCAAAGTGGTCTTTCTCAAGAACAACTCGTGACCCTTACGGCGATCACAACCATGACCATCATTTGGTCCCAAATGCCTCGATGGCCTTTCTGCCATCCAACAATAATGCAAAGTTCATAGCTTAGTGTGCAATTTTTATTAAACGTTGACTCATGGTGGGACTTACTACGAGGTGTCCGTAACCGTGGACTCGGCTATCGATAGATTACACACTCTGCAGAGGTAGCACACCGTACCCACACCACGGAACCCATGGCCTCGCACTCCCATTCGGGTGGACCAATAGCATTCCGTTAAAACCCCTCCATTGCCACAGCACTCTCCCGGCCACTCTGACCCAAATCCCCAACGGGCTAGTCCTGGGTGGCCCCGTGTCTACCAAAGACACCACGACCACCGTCGTGGTCAAAATACTCCCACTCGGGGACACTCCCACCCGCGGACTCGGTACCATAATCTCATCAACGAGCACACAAGATTATGTCTGCTTAGCGGGCCAGGGCTAGCACGACATAACCTTCCCTAGATGGAGGCACTGACCAGAGGCCGTGTCAATGGAGCGAATCAAGGCCTTCCCACAAAGGCAAATGTGGTTGCACCGGAAAGAAACTCGATTCAGCGGCACCATGACCCAGTCAACGGTATATTCAAGTTGAGTTATATTCAGGTTTAACCTTAAACTAAAAATGACCGGTGTCATAGCATGCCATGAAATGCAACACATGCATCATATAGTGATAAAAATGACCGATGTCATCCTTATACACACCAAGCATAACATCAACAACTCAAATTACTCTACTTGCTCAAATAACTCACAACTTAACCAAAATATTTTTCAACAAGTTTTATTGATTTCTTACGCAAGAAAGTAACTCCGATAAATTTCTCTTATGCTTGTCAAAAAGATTTCACTATCAACAAATCTTACTTTCTTTATCACTAAGTTGGGTTCAAACATTCTGTAAGACAAGTAATATGATTAAACAAGTATTTAACAGGACATTTTCTAACAAATTTTTATCAATCTAAGAGGGCAAAAACATAGCTTTAAATAATTGCTAACATGCGTAACAAAATTATTTCTAATATCACCTCAAATAAATCTTATCTTGCTTTATCCACTAAACTAGTTTCACCCATTCTATAGATCAAGCATAAAAACTAACCAATGTTTAACAGAATATAAATAACTCCATAATCATTTAAATGCATGGATTAATCATTTCATTGAAGTAAGAAAATCACAAATATTGAAGTGACACCACGAAAATGTTGTTGTGGCTTGCCTTAGTGCAGATGAGGTTCACAAGCCTCCTGGTGATCCTCAAGACAAGCTTCACCTTCTGAAAATAGTTTTAAACACAAAAAGAAAATATCAAGAACACTTCTGAAAATCACCAGAAATTCTAGACAGCTCAGGAAAATCTCATCTTTGGTGAGCTGCTAGATTTCTTATCAAAGAACACAATGCGAAAAGAATCAATTCATTTGGACTTATGGTTGAAAAGTTATAACTGTTTGAAGTGTTCTGTAAATTCAAATGAATTTGAATAAAAGAAATAGACTGGGGGGGTGACGTCGAAGGCGTAAAGCCCAGGGGCGCCACCACTCGTACCGCTTCGCACGCGTACTGAGTGGCTGACTAGCGGGCCCCGCTAGTCAGGTGGGGGAAGAGGGAGAAGGAAACAGAGGGGGCCGCGGCTTCACCGGAGCCCTCGCCGGCGACGAGGGCTCCTTGGCCCAAACGAGAGGGAAGGATGGCAAGAGGGGGTTGAGGCACACCTGCTCGTACCCGTAGTGTAGCTAGGGGCGGTCGAACGGCGTCGGAATCAACCTTGCAAGCGGAGGCAGAACGTGGAGGTCGCCGGAGTTGAGGAAGACGGCAAGCAGAGGCCACTCTAGGGCCTCCAAGCGGGCGAGACGGCCTCACCGGAGAGAGGCGGAGGCCCTGGAGGGGTCGCCCAGGACTGGGAGGGGCTGGAGCTACTGCGGCGACCAGAGGGGATCGCCGGCAAGCTCAAGCTCGGGGACGGCGGCCCAATGCCTGCCTGGCCGGGCTCCGGCTTCCTACTCGATCATGGTGTGTGTGTGTGTGTGTGCTGGATGGTGCTCGAGCAGGCTGGGGAGGGCTCTATTTATAGGCGAGCGGCGAGGGTGCTCCATGCTCTGCCGGTGGGCACCTGTCCATGGCGCCCGGCGACGAGCGGCGTCAGTGAGAGGGGGAGAAGGCGACGGAGGTCACGCGGCCACTGTGCGCGGGCGGAGATGAGCACAGGATCAAGAGGATGGCGACGAGCACAGTGCGCTCCGCACTGTTGGGCTGGCAGGACCTTGCCCATGCTCGCTGCGGCAAGCTCCGGCGTCGCCAAGCGCCAGGGGGGATTTAAGAATGTTGAGACGATGCTGGTGGCGAGAGTTGGCATGGTTGGGCAGGCGGGAAAGCGAGCACGCGAGCAACAGAGGCTCGGGCGCGTCGCAGAGCGCGTCGGCTGCATGCCAGCACGCTTGGACGAACGCGGTCACCGCATGAACTATGACATCAGGTCGATCTAAGAAAAAACTCAATGTCTGGCATGTTGTTCGTGGTAGTTTTGAGTGTTACCACGATTTGGTTTGGATCCAGGTGCAGTAGAGAAGTTTTCACACACCAAGTAAGTTTCTGGTCAGTAACTTGGTGATGTTACTGTGGTCAAATGGCTTGGAGTTTGAAGCTGTGCTTTGGAGGCTAGTGATAAGTTACTAAGGTAAAGATGCACAAGAAAGTTCAAGTCAAATGGAGCCAGTAAAATGGTAGTTGCTATAGAAACTACCATTTCTGTCCAGAATAGAAAAGATTTTCTGAAGCAAAAATATTCCAAAAAGTGATGAAATATTTTTGCTCAGGAAGGTGCACTAGGGTTCACAGAATATTTTTGAATTATCTCAGATTTTTCGGAGCCATAAAAATTGGGGTTGCTGTGAAGCAAACAGATCTAGCTTAGGGTTTTTGGAAAGAAAATGAATATTTTTCATTTAAGAAAAATATTCCAAAGATTATTTTTGGGTGGGTGAGAAGTGAAATGATGATTTAGGAGGGAAGTGAAGCACTTGGGTGAAAGCCAAGGATGCCCAAGTGTTTAAGTCCATATGAAAAGATTTAGAAACTCCAAGTTTCAAAAACTTTCAAATGAAAAATCAAGAAAATAAGAAAGGGCAAAACCCAGGCTGTCACAGTCAGTTACAAAGGAGGAGATATACATATCCGTATTGCCTAGCTTGCCTTCCACGCCAAGTAGAGTCCCATCCGGACACGGGACGAAGTCTTCAATCTTGTATCTTCATAGTCCAACAGTCCGGCCAAAGGATTTAGTCCGGCTGTCCGGAGACCCCCTAATCCAGGACTCCCTCATTGGGATATCACAATATCTCTTATTTAATTAATCCATCTATATACTTGGTAAAGGGTGGAAGGCTTGGCCTTATGCCTGGTGTTTTGTTCCACTCTTGCCGCCCTAGTTTCCGTCATACTGGTGTTATGTTCCTTGATTTTGTGTTCCTTACACGGTTGGGTGTTATGGGGACCCCTTGATAGTTCGCTTTGAATAAAACTGCTCCAGCAAGGCCCAACCTTGGTTTTACCATTTGCCTCACCACCACCTACCCTTCCCTCGGGTCGGCCAGCCCGAGGGTCATCTTATTTAAGCCCCCCCGGGCCAGTGCTTGTCTAAGTGTTGGTCCGAACAGAGCTGCCTGCGGGGCCACCTCGGGGAAACTTGAGGTTTGGTTTTACTCGTAGCTAGTCACATCCGGTGTTGCCCTGAGAACGAGATACGTGCGACTCCTATCGGGATTGTCGGCACATCAGGTTGCTTTGCTGGTCTTGTTTTACCATTGTCGAAATGTCTTGTAACCGGGATTCCGAGTCTGATCGGGTCTTCCTGGGAGAAGGAATATCCTTCGTTGACCGTGAGAGCTTGTGATGGGCTAAGTTGGGACACCCCTGCAGAGTTTTGAACTTTCGAAAGCCATGCCCGCGGTTATGGGCAGATGGGAATTTGTTAATATCTGGTTGGCGAGAACTTGACACTTAACTTAATTAAAATGAATCAACAGCGTGTGTAGCCGTGATGGTCTCTTCTCGGCAGAGTCCGGGAAGTGAACACGGTTCTTGTTTTATGCTTGGACGTAAGTAGTTTCAGGATCACTTCTTGATCACTTCTAGTTCACGACCATTGCCTTTCTTCTCTTCTCGCTCTTATTTGCGTAAGTTAGCCACCATATATGCTAGTGTTTGCTTCAGCTCCACCTCACTACCTTTTCCTACCCATAAGCTTAAATAGTCTTGATCACGAGGGTGTGAGATTGCTGAGTCCTTGTGACTCACAGATTACTTCCAAAACCAGTTGCAGGTGTCGTTGATACCAGTGCAGATGACGCAACTGAGCTCAAGTGGGAGCTCGATGAAGATCGTGTTCGTTGTGTTGTTCCGTTTCCTTTCGATCAGTAGTGGAGCCCAGTCGGGGCGATCGGGGATCTTTTGCATTAGGGGTTATCTTTCTTTATTTGGTTCCGTAGTCGGACCTTGATTGTATCTGGATGATGTAATGCTATATTTATGTATTGTGTGAAGTGGCAGTTGTAAGACAACTCTTTATCCCTTTCTTATTCAGTACATGGGATGTGTAAAGATTACCCCTCTTGCGACATGCCTACTATGCGGTTATGCCTCTAAGTCGTGCTCTGACACGTGCGAGATATAACCGCATTGTGGGTGTTACAAGTTGGTATCAGAGCCTTCCCGGACTTAGGAGCCCCCTGCTTGATCGAATCGCTGGCGTTGTTGAGTGTAGAAAAATGTTTTGAGTCTTATAGCATTATATATATATCGGATAGTAGGATTCTTTTTACTCCTCAGTCCCTTCGTCGCTTTGGTGAGGCCTCTTGATGTAGAGTTTTGACTCTTCTCTTCTCAAATTTCACGAATTTTTCTTAGGATCACGCGGGTATCTTGGAATCGTTCCGATGGTTTTGTGACGAGAACATTGTTCTTGGTGCCTCCTGACATTTAGGGGTTGTGGCAGTGTCCCAGGGAGTTGAGCTCCGAGGTGTTGTCGTCACAATTTTATTGTTGCAGTTCTGGAATACCTGAGTTCGCCGACATCGAAAATCTCCTTTATGCAGTTGTTGGTTAGATAACCTCGACGCCACCCAGTACTAGGGCGGGAGTTCGGGAGTATTGCCATAACTCGTATAATGGATGCTTTTCGAAGGTTGAGGTAAATGATTTCCGAAGGTTTCTTGGTTTTGTGTTGAAGGATGGATATAGCTGGATGTAGGATTTGCTAGTTTTGGGTGAGATATTATGCTTCCCCTATATCCCCAACACCTGATTGCATAACTAGAAAGTTTAGGCAATTTATAAGTGGGAATTCAAGTAGCTCCTAGGATATCTTGCATCCGTCCGGGTTCTCCCAGTTTTCTCCGTTGTCCATTCTGAGCCCAGACACACTTGCACGCGCCCGCGGCACGTCCGAGATAGTATTTTATAAGTGGCCAGAAAATGTTCTCGGAATGGGTTGAAAGTTGGCATGCGGTGTTGTTAGGTTTTCAGTAGACCGCCTGCCAAGTTTCATCGCATACGGAGTCTGTTTGATAGCCCAACCATTAAACTATAGCGGCAATATAGCCGGTCAAACGTCGGACGTCTTCGGTCTCCGGAAACAGTCGCCGGGTCTCTCTCTCTTCTCTTATCTCATCCTAGAGCTTTCTGCACAGTCCGCTATCAACCGCCAGGCCCCGAAACCCCTCCTTGCACAGTGCATCGACCCCCTCACGTGCGCGTCCGAAAGTTGTCCCGAACCCCCCTGGGCAGTTATCACCGTTGGACTCAGAACATCCCCAAACATGTACAAAACGTCTCCATTTTTATTTTTGGGCTACCTAACCTATTTTTCCCATCTGTCCAATTACGATCGGAGGGACGTAACCGCCCTTAACTGATTTCATCTGCTAAATATAAGGTCCAACCCTAGATCCTAGGGGTCTTGTCCCATCGATCCCACCGCGCCGCCACTCCACCTGGTTTCCTCGGGATCCCTCCCGGACCAACCAATAGCTTCCTCCCTGGTCCAAAAAAATTCCTCTCTCGTTCTCCACCAACCAACCGATTCATCCAATCCCGCAGCCATCTCCTCGTTTCTCCTCTGCCTCGACCGGAGCAAGGCTCCCCTGATCATGGCGCCTGGGCTCCACCTTGCGTGCCCGCCTCCTCATCCTCCCGGCCGCGGCAGACGAACGGGAGGCCTCGCGCCTGCCTCCTCGTCGAACCAAGGAGTCGAACGCCTCCCTTCGGCGCCAACCGCGCTGCCGGTGGAGCTCGCCGAAGCAGCCAACCCTCGGGCCATTCTTGCTCCTTCCCGTCTCCCCTGCAGCTTCCTCTCCCTTCCTTCTCTCTCTCACGATCTCTCTCTCATGTCGTTCACAGGAAGCGCCTCCTCCTCCCTGCACCAAGCCGCAGCATCGCCGCCCATGGAGCTCCACCACCCACCGGATCCGGTGCCCCAAGGCCCGATCCGTCCATTCCAGCTGCCGCCGGACCGGCAAGCCTTCCGCCGGAGCCCTGCAGTCCCGTTGTTGCCGTTGCCAAGCCCCTGCCTCTGCTTCTTTCGAACCAGGGAAGAGGACGAGCGTCCCTGCGTTAACCCGCGTCCCTGTTCGTCTGGAGCGCCAGCGACCGGGCGGCCCAGTGCCAGATCGTGCCAAGGCCCAGCGCTCGGCCTCCCGGCCCAGCATCGCCCCCTGCCCGCCTCTCCTCTGCACCAGCGGGCCTTGGCCCATGATGAGCCACCCACACCCAAGCGCGCCCTCCAGATTCAGCCCAAATATGTTTTTTTGTTTCTCAGCAAATTTATCTATTTCCAGAAAACCTCATATTAACAGATTACCCCTCCAGGTTCATGCATTTAATAACTTCAGAACCGTGCATCGGTTTAAAATGAATTATATATGAAACATGACTAGAATTTCATCTAGTTTCATAATTTGCAACTTTCATCCATGTTTAAAATGTTTAAACTTGTTGTTTGCTCTGTTTTGCTTTATTGCCAATGCTAAAATGCTTTATTTCATAACTAAATAACCGTAGCTCCAAATTTAATAAACTTTATATGTATATGGGGTAGAAAAATGCCCAGTTTAACATGGTGACCTTACTTTGCATGTTTAACAACTCTAAAATATGGTTTAGGGTAGAACAGTACGGAAAACTTTGTTTTTGCCACTCTAGCTTTTGCCAATTTTGCGTATGCCACTCTAGAATTTGACATTTCACTTTTGCCACTCTTGGCTTTTGATAATATATCACTTTTGCCATTCAGTGGCAAAAGCAAAATTTTCGGAGTGGCAATTGTGATACATTGTCAAAAGCTAAGAGTGGCAAAACTGAAATGAAAAATTATCAGTTTTGCCATGGAATGGCATTTGTGATGTATTGTCAAAAGCAAAGACTGGCAAAAGTGAGATGTGAAATTCTAGAGTGGCATAAGCAAAATTGGCAAAAGCTAGAGTGGCAAAAACAAAGTTTTCCCAATCTGCACATGAGGATTTTATGGACTTGTTGTTTGTTGTTCCGGCCTCATTTAAACTTGCCTAGATAGGTAGTTTTGTTGTGCTTCACCCCTTGCGATGCTAACCAACATTTAATATAGTTGAGTACATAAACGGGAGAGAACTAAATAAGTCACGTGGTGTTTCGCCAATATGCAACTCGTTGCATATTGAGCTCCACTTAATTTGTAGGATTGCTTGTGCACTTTGCCATGCCATGCTTCATTAAACCGGACATGCATCATACTTGGTTGTGCATCATGCCATGTTTATGTGGTGGTTGTTTACCGTTTTGTTTGCTTCTTTCCAATGTGCTTCTTCGGGTTGGTTCCGTTAACGTCGCATTTGTGAGGATCCGTTCTCCTACGACCATTCGTCTTCTTCATGGACTCGTTCTTCTTCCTTGCGGAATCTCAGGCAAGATGACCATACCCTTGAAATCACTTATATCTTTGCTTGCTAGTTGTTTCGCTCTATTGCTATGCCGCGATACCTACCACTTGCTATATCATGCCCCCCGTATTGCTATGTCAAGCCTCTAACCCTCCTTTCCTAGCAAACCGTTGTTTGGCTAAGTTACCGCTTTTGCTCAGCCCCTCTTATAGCGTTGCTAGTTGCAGGTGAAGCTCAAGTTTGTTCCATGTTTGGAACATGGATATGTTGGGATATCACAATATCTCTTATTTAATTAATGCATCTATATACTTGGTAAAGGGTGGAAGGCTCGGCCTTATGCCTGGTGTTTTCTTCCACTCTTGCCGCCCTAGTTTCTGTCATACCGGTGTTATGTCCCTTGATTTTGCGTTCCTTACACGGTTGGGTGTTATGGGGACCACTTGACAGTTCGCTTTGAATAAAACTCCTCCAGCAAGGCCCAACCTTGGTTTTACCATTTGCCTCACCACCACCTACCCTTCCCTCGGGTCGGTCAGCCCGAGGGTCATCTTTATTTAAGCCCCCCCGGGCCAGTGCTTGTCTAAGTGTTGGTCCGAACCGTTCTGCCTGCGGGGCCACCTTGGGGAAACTTGAGGTTTGGTTTTACTCGTAGCTAGTCTCATCCGATGTTTCCCTGAGAACGAGATACGTGCGACTCCTATCGGTATTGTCGGCACATCGGGTGGCTTTGCTAGTCTTGTTTTACCATTGTCGAAACGTCTTGTAACCGGGATTCTGAGTCTGATCGGGTCTTCCTGGGAGAAGGAATATCCTTCGTTGACCATGAGAGCTTGTGATGGGCTAAGTTGGGACACCCCTGCAGAGTTTTGAACTTTCAAAAGCCGTGCCCGTGGTTATGGGCAGATGGGAATTTGTTAATATCCGGTTGTAGAGAACTTGACACTTAACTTAATTAAAATGAATCAACAGCATGTGTAGCCGTGATGGTCTCTTCTCGGTGGAGTCCGGGAAGTGAACACGGTTCTTGTGTTATGCTTGGACGTAAGTAGTTTTAGGATCACTTCTTGATCACTTCTAGTTCATGACCGTTTCTTTGCTTCTCTTCTCGCTCTTATTTGCGTAAGTTAGCCACCATGTATGCTAGTGTTTGCTTCAGCTCCACCTCACTACCTTTTCCTACCCATAAGCTTAAATAGTCTTGATCGCGAGGGTGTGAGATTGCTGAGTCCTCGTGACTCACAGATTACTTCCAAAACCAGTTACAGGTGCCGTTGATACTAGTGCAGATGAAGTAGTTGAGCTCAAGTGGGAGCTCGATGAAGATCGTGTTCGTTGTGTTGTTCTGTTTCCTTTTGATCAGTAGTGGAGCCCAGTCGGGGCGATCGGGGATCTTTTGCATTAGGGGTTGTCTTTCTTTATTTGGTTGTATCTAGATGATGTAATGCTATATTTATGTATTGTGTGAAGTGGCAGTTGTAAGCCAACTCTTTAAACCTTTCTTATTTAGTACATGGGATGTGTAAAGATTACCCCTCTTGCGACATGCCTACTATGCGGTTATGCCTCTAAGTCGTGCTCCGACACATGGGAGATATAGCCGCATCGTGGGTGTTACAGCGGTCCTCTGGGATAACACTTCGGTGTCGCCCCTGGCCCCGGGGGAATAACCAGGCGGCGGCGACATGCTCGCCATCTCCGACGGAGCCAACGAACCTCCAGATGAGGATCGCTGGATAAGGTCGCAGGCCGGACTGCAATAATACAATTAACTATGTGAGGATAATGAAGAGAAAGGGCCGGATGCGCGCATGAGCGAGCCATGTCACTTACGATGCGGCCTGGGGCTTAGTGCGGGGGCATCGTTCCGGACTACTGTCAACGTCCCATGCAATGTTGATCGCTGCGGCGCCCTTCCCCTTCTTAGGCGTTTCCGCCTCCGGATGCGCCGAAGCCGCCCTCTTCTTCTTCCTCTCCTCAGGGGGAGGATTGTTTTCCTCCTCCTCCTCCTCTTCCTCGCCATTGTCCTCGGGGATAGAGGAATGAGCCTCATCGTCTTGGTACGTCACATCCGAAGTACCCTTGCAACGGGGGCCACTCTTGGCCCCCTTGGCCTTCTTCTCCGGCACCTTATAAGGCATCGGCACCAACATCTTCGCTAGACGCGGGAAGACCGGTTCTTCGGGCAGCGGAGCCGGGCACTGGATCCGCTTCGCCCTCCCCATCGAGTCCGTAAAAAGCAACAATAAAATCTCAGGCATCAGCCTTGAAGCAAACAAGTGGAGGATGCATCAAAAGAGACATACCTCGCTAGCAACGTGTTTAGCGGTGTGTCGCGATCTGAATCTGCAGCCGGCGGTTTCTCGTTGCCCTTAAAGAGCAACTTCCATGCACCTTCGTGAGTAGTCTCAAAGAGCCTCACCAGGGTCTGGTGCTTCTTCGGGTTGAACTCCCACAGAGGATGGCTTCGGCGCTGGCACGGAAGGATCCGGTGAACTAGCATCACCTGGATCACGTCAAGGAGCTTGACGTTCTTGGTTACCATGCTTTGAACGCACATCTGCAGCGCTATCACTTCGTCAGGGGAACCCCAGTCCGGACTCTTCTTGATCCAGGAGGTGAGTTGCATGGGAGCGCCGAAATGGAATTCGGTAGCCGTGGCCCAAGTGGTGCCGTGAGATTCTGTGATGTATAACCACTGCTTCTGCCACTCCTTTACCATGTCCAGAAAGGTACCTTTGCGCCAGGAGACATTGGGCAGCTTGCTCACCATGGCTCCTCCACACTCCGCGTGCTAGCCATCCACCACCTTTGGCTTCACGTTAAAGACTTTGAGCCACAGCCCGAAGTGGGGTTGGATGCGGAGGAAGGCCTCACACATGACGATAAACGCCAAGTTGTTGAGGAAGGAATTCAGGGATAGATCATGGAAATCTATCCCATAATAATAGATCAGCCCGCAGACGACAGGGTGGAGTGAAACCCTAGCCCGCGAAAGAAATGGGGGATGAACACTACCCTCTCAGTGGGCTTCGGCGTGGGGACAACTTGTCCCTCAGTCGGCAGGCGGTGAGTGATCTCCTTCGCCAAGTATCTGGCCGCCCGAAGCTCCGTAATGTTCCCCTCCTCGACGGAGGACATCCACTTGCCTTGACCTCTGGATCCGGACATGGTTGCTTGAGTGGAAAGGAGATGAGAACTGGGCGCTGGAGCTCGAGATTGGAAAGGCGGAGACAGAGAGAGGGCGTGAGAGAGGAAGAGGAAATCCTTATCCCTTATAAAGGCAACGAATATTAAACGCTTCCTCACTCGCCTTAAGAGTCTCCTATTCCCAAGGGCTGTATAAGCGGCACGGTTGGGTTACCCATGCCCGCATTGATGAGAATCCCGCGATAAGGGGACATGATCTCTACTTTGACAAGACGTGCCAATGGCAACCGCGTCTCGAAACATGGAGCGACAAATGAAAAACGGTTCGAAATTATGACCGGATAGACATGAGGTTATCAGCATATTAGACTCGTATAAAAATATATATTCTCTCTGCGGTTATGTGTGGTGTGTGTGACAGGTCCGGATACTATCATCGCATCCGAAGACTATCTTGAAGTTCGGATAGAAGGGAACCCGCCTTGCAATGCTGAAGACAATGTGCGCCGGACTCCTCGTATTGAAGCCAGGTTCAGGGGCTACTGAGGGAGTCCTGGACTAAGGGGTCCGCAGGCGTCTGGCCTGTTATCCATGGGCCGGACTGATGGGCTGAGAAGACATGAAGGCCGAAAACTGTACCTATGTCCAGATTGTACTCTTCTTGGCGTGGAAGGCAAGCTTGGCGACCGACTATGAAGATTCCTTCTTATGTAACCGACTCTATGTAACCCTAGATTCCCCCCCCCCGGTGTCTATATAAACGGAGGGGTTAGTCCGGAAAGGAGATACTCATTACCATAGTCATACAGGCTAGGCTTCTAGGGTTTATCCATTACGATCTCGTGGTAGATCAAATCTTGTAACACTCATATTCATCAAGATCAATCAAGCAGGACGTAGGGTATTACCTCCATAGAGAGGGCCCGAACCTGGGTAAACATCGTGTCCCCCGTCTCCTGTTACCATCAATCCTAGACGCACAGTTTGGGACCCCCTACCCGAGATCCGCCGGTTTTGACACCGACACTCACCAGCTCGGCCGCGTCGTCGAGCGCCGTGGGCCAGTAGAACCCGCTACGGAAAGCCTTACCGACCAGGGTGCGTGACGATGAGTGGTGCCCACAGTCTCTGCCATGTATATCAGCCAGCAACTCCTTTCCCTGTTCCCTAGAAATGCATCATAGAGAAACATCATTTGGCCGCTTCCTCTATATCTCACCGTCCTGAACACAGTACGACGTATCCTGCCGGGCCACACGTTCTGCGTCTTCCTCCTTCTCTGGCAGCATGCCTTGTGTCAGGTATGCCTTGAATTCTTTGATCCAGCTCCCCTCCTGAGGCTCGACTGCTAAGAGGAGGCATGCTCCTAAGGTCGGGCCGCGGGCGGGGGCTCCCGAGACGGGCGGTTGAGGGAGCTCCTCCTGAGGTGGCGCTGCCTCCGCAGGCTGAGGTGCTGCTGAACGCTTGAAGAGCCGTTCCTCGAAGACACCAGGCTCTTGGGGCAGCTGCTTGGATGCTCTTCTGGCGATGTCATCGGCCTATTGGTTGGTGCCACGTGGCACGTGCTACAGCTCCAGGCCCAAGAACTGCTTCTCCATTTTGCGTTCCTCCGCGAGATATGCCTCCATGTGCTCGTCCTTTGGCTCGTACACCTTATTGGAGAAGTTGATGAGGAGCCGTGAGTCTCCCCTGATGGTGAGGCGCTTCACTCCCAGGGTCGCCGTTGCCTTAAGGTCGGCGATGAGGCCCTCGTACTCTGCGATGTTGTTGGAGACCTTCTCGCCCCGCTGGAAGCAGAGCTGCACTGCGTAGTAAAGCTTGTCCTGAGTGGGCGATATGAGTACAGCTCCAGCCCCTGCGCCCTGGCGCGCGAACGCGCCATCGAAGTACATGACCCAGCCGTATGGCGCTTCATTCCCTGGTGACAGGGATCGGTTTTCGCCTGCTTCGATCTCCGGTGTATCGGTCCATTCTTCCACAAAATCGGCAAGCGCAGCCCCCTTGATGACCCTGGTTGTGCTGAACTCCAAGTCAAACGCTTGCAGCTCGATGTTCCACTCAGTGACTCCCCCCACGGCATTGGGACTCATCAGCACTTTCTCCAATGGGTAGGCTGAGACGACCTTGATGGGGTGACCCTAGAAGTACTGGCGCAGCTTACGCGAGGCCACCAGGAGCGCGAGCAAGAGCTTCTGAGGCATGGGGTATCGCGCTCTCGCATCTTGCAGCATTGTGCTGACGAAGTATACTGGGTGCTTGACAAGGGTGGGAGAGCTGACGGAGTTTTTGGCTCCCGGGGACTGAGGTGTTTCCTGTGGATCTCCAGCTCCTGCGGCTTGACAACTAGCCAGTCCAGCCATTACCTCAGGAACATCGTCTTTGTGTTGTGTAGCCTTATCCGGCTTGGTGGCTTCATTTGGTGAGCCCTCGACTTGGGGCTCCTCTCCGAGGGCCACCAGCGTCGTGCTAGCGGAATGGGGTGTAGCAGTCAGGTAAAGTACCAAGGGCTCGCGAGGATGAGGCGCCACCATCACCGGCGGGCTGGTCAAGTATCTCTTGAGGTCTTGAAATGCTAGGTCGGCCTCGGG
The DNA here is from genome assembly GCF_003073215.2 of Triticum urartu. Taxonomy (NCBI): domain Eukaryota; kingdom Viridiplantae; phylum Streptophyta; class Magnoliopsida; order Poales; family Poaceae; genus Triticum; species Triticum urartu. The sequence continues at coordinate 340,562,668 of NC_053028.1, forward strand.
GGTCCACTCGAACGGACCCTTCTTCCTCATCAGCTTGAAAAATGGCAAGGCGCGCTCCCCTAGCTTGGAGATGAAGCGCCCCAGCGAAGTCACGCAGCCTGCAAGCTTCTGCATCTCTCTGAGGTTTTTTGGTGGACTCATGTCTTCGATTGCCTTGACCTTTTCCGGGTTGGCCTCGATCCCTATGTGGAATACGAGGAAGCCCAGCAGCTTACTGGAAGGGACACCAAACACGCACTTCTCTGGATTGAGCCGCAGCTCCACCTGGCGCAGGCTCGCGAAGGTCTCCTCCAGGTCCTGAATCAAAGTTCTTGCCTCCCGAGGTTTTACCACAATGTCGTCGACGTAGGCCTCAGCGTTCCTCCCAAGTTGCCGCCCAAGGCGATGTGCATCAGTCGCTGGAAAGTTGCTCCTGCGTTGCGCAGTCCAAATGGCATACAGGTGTAGCGGTACACCCCGCATGGGATTAAGAAAGCTATATTCTCCACATCTTCCACTGCCATCTTGATCTGGTGGTATCCTAAGAACGCATCTAGGAAGCACAGCAGGTCACACTCCGTGGTGGAGTCAACAATCTGGTCGATGTGCGGCAGCGGAAACAGGTCCTTAGGGCAGGCCTTGTTGAGGTTGGTGAAGTCGACACACATGTGTTCCTTTCCTCCTTTCTTCGGCACAACGACTGGATTTGCCAGCCACTCCGGGTATCGGACCTCACGAATGACACATGTTGCCTCCAGCTTACGGGTTTCCTAAACGATAAAAGACTGCTTCTCCGTGGATTATCGCCGCGCCTTCTGCTTCACCGGGCACACATTGGGGCACACCCTCAGATGATGTTCGATTACTCCTCTCGGGTCCCCAACTAGCTGCTTGGTCTCCCAGGCGAATACTTCCTTGTTCACTCGCAGGAAGTCCACCAACTCCTTCTCTTGAGCTGGGGCGAGGTCGGGCCTATGATAAAGGTAGCGCCGGAGGCCCCGTCCATGTCGACTGGTATCTGCTTTGTCTTGGCTTGACCTTGAGTGAATAGTTGCTTCTTCTTGGCCGGCGCAGCCCCCTTGGCCTTGGGCATGGCCTTGTCGACCGGGAAAGCTGCCGCCGTGGCCTTGAAGGCTAACTAAAGGGCCGCCACAGCTTCCTCGGTGTCCCCGGCCATGGTAAGGATGCCATTGCTTCCAGGAATCTTCATGAGGTTGTAGTCAGGATGGGTCGCCGCCATGAACTGGGCCAGCGCCTGGTACCCGAGGATGGCGTTATATGGCAAACCGATGCGGGCGATGTCAAAGTCGATTAGCTCGGTGCGGTAGTTGTCGCGCGTGCCAGAAGTCATGGGGAGATGGATCTGCCCCAGTGGGTTGGAGGAGCCGCCACCGACTCCGAAGAAGGACCGGCTGGGGCGGAGCCGCTCGAGCGGTATGTGAAGGAGACTGAAGGCCTCCACAGAGAGCATGTTGAGGCCGGCGCCGCCGGCAATGAGGGTCTTGGTGACGGCTACAGTGCATATGGTCGGTGTGCAAAGCATCTGGAGCACACCCGAACCAACGGTGTTGACTGGGTGATCTCCTAAGTCAAAGATCGGGTCGGCCTTGGGCGCCGCCCACCCAGGGGGAGCCCCCTGCCGTGTGGAGGCGGCGCTGATCTGGCGAATGAATTTCTTGATGTGAGGTCCGAGGGTGGCGCTTACGAGCCACCGAGGAGAGCCACGACGACCGGGGGTGCTGGTCCCCCGAAGCACGCGATGAAGAGGTCACACAGTTCCTCCCAACAGGCCATGGAAGATTCTGGCAGATGGAGTAGCCATGCGCGCGGCACGCCACGAGAGCCATCGGGAACCAGTTGGCCATGATCTTGTCATCGCCTCCGGCCTCCAGGATAGCCTCCTCGTACGCCAATAGAAAGGCCGCCGGATCTGCCGCACCATTGCAATGGGGCGGCATCTCCAGCTTGAACTTGTGCAGCCACTGCACCTACTGCAGGGCGGGGGTGAAGGTCCGGAGCCCCCCGGCGCCGCGGAGGGCGCCAGCCGATCTAGTCGGGTAAGAGGCGGCGTCCATGAGAGTCGGTTGGAGAGGAGAGGCCGACAAGGGGTGAAGATTCGGCGCACCCCTACCTGGCGCGCTAAATGTCGGATTTCGGGTTCCGGCAAAACCCTTGAGGTTCGAACAATGGGGTGCGCATGAAGATCACCCCCCCTCTCTAGCTCGCACACTAAACGATCTCACGGCCTAGTTTCGACGGACTCAAGGAACACGAGACGCAAGATTTATACTGGTTCGGGCTCCGTTGTGGTGTAATACCATACTCCAGTGTGGTGTGGTGGATTGCCTCTTGGGCTGAGGATGAATAGTTACAAGGGAAGAACAGCCTCCTGAGGAAAGGTGTTCTTATGCTTAGTGAACTGGCGTGAGGCTAAGGATGGGGTGGCTCCGATCCAAGATGAGATCGATCCCCCAGCTGTGGTGGTGGCTAGTCCTATTTATAGAGGCCCTGGTCCTCTTCCCAAATATTGAGCGGGAAGGATCCCACAACAGCCAAATTCGAAGGGAGACAACTAGTACAAGTTATCATGACGAAAGTAGTCTTCGCCTGCCAAAGGCTCTGGTGGTGACGCCGTCTTGGGCTCCACGGTGACCTCCGTCCTGCCTTCCTGCTGGTCTTGGTCTTGTTGCACCGATATAGAAACCTTTGCCTGATACCTTGGGACTCCTCGCCAGCGCTTGCCTCCTTAGCACCAAAGAGGAAGCGAGGACACTGCGCTTGCTGGTGCCCACCTGGTCTTGATCGTCATGGCTTACGTCATTGGAACCTCGCGAGGTTCGCCTTGCCTTGATCTCTCCACCCCTCACGGGCCAGTCTGGTGACGCTGCCCCTGAGGAGATCTTGCATCGTCCGCCTCGTGAGGCTCGGCCCCTCGCGAGGATCTTGAATGTTTGCTGGTGAAGATGGGTCGTACGGGGCCGCCGGAGGAGCCACACTGCGGGCCGCAGACAGGCAAGTCTAGGGACCCCCGTTCCCAGAACAGCGACAAGTAGGGGCAGTAAGGCACGTATTGTATTGTTGCTATCGAGGATAAAAAGATGGGGTTTACATCATATTGCTTGAGTTTATTCCTCTACATCATGTCATCTCACTTAATGTGTTACTTTGTTCTTCATAAACTTAATACTCTAGATGCAGGTAGGAGTCAGTCGATGTGTGGAGTAATAGTAGTAGATGCAGAATCGTTTCGGTCTACTTGACACAGATGTGATTCCTATATTTCATAATCATTGTCTTAGATATCGTCATAACTTTGCGCTTTTCTATGAATTGCTCGACAGTAATTTTTCACCCACCGTATTATTTGCTATCTTGAGAGAAGCCTCTAGTGAAACCTATGGCCCCCGGGTCTATTTTCCATCATATAAGTTTCCGATCTACTATTTTGCAATCTTTTACTTTCCGATCTATAAACCAAAAATACCAAAAATATTGACTTTACCTTTTGTTTAGTTTCATCTATCTCTATCAGATCTAACTTTTTGATGTAGGGTGGTACCCTAGATGGCGGATCTTTCACGTAAGGAGCGGATCCCACGAAGAACACGAGGAACACGAGGGGAAAACACAAAGGAAAACACAAGAGAAACACTCAAACCAACTAGATCCGGTCACACATGTGCTAGATTCTCGAAACCCAAAGGGAGATACACGATCCAAAGTCAACAAGGGATGATACAAAGGTAATCGGTTCTTCTCCAAAAGGAGGTCTTGATGGGGCCACCCTAAAGGGGGTCCTGAATCCAACATGGATCTTCTCCGAGGAGGGGCCGTGGTCTCTCTCTCTCAAGGAGTAGATCTATATAGATGAGCGAGGCTCTATCTCACAAATGTGCTATCACAGCGCTAACCCTAACTAGGAGGTGGAGAGGGTCTATATATAGTCTTAGTGCAAATGGGGGCAAAGTGAAGGGGTACATAGGCCTCGGGCCCGGAACTGTGCACAGACTGGTACCAAACATCTGGTGGGTGACGGTCGTCCGGTAGCTTCCGGACTTCTGCTGGTTCTGGCTCGGTTGAGGTGGCACCGGATTTCCGGAGGTGGCCGGTCGTCCGGTCGCCGATCGTCCGGTAGAGTCAGACATCCGCTCGGTTGGCTCGCGTGTGGTGTCACCGGTCGTCCAGTCCGGGCCGGACGTCCGCTTGTTGTAGCTCAACTGGGGCTTAAGGTGCTAGAAGTCCAGTCCCGACCGGTCATCCGGTGGCTGTAGCTTCATAGGCAGCCCTTCTTCTTGACCTTGGCACTTGGTGTCCTCGCCGTCTTGTCCGCTGGATGTAGCTGCTCCGTGACTCTCCTCCAAGTACCTGATCACACATGGTGTTTCCGCTTGAGGTAGTAGCCATGTCTCATGTATAGAAAGTGGTAGTTCGGAGAGGAGCGAGATCATCTTATCCTCGATAGCCTTTGCTTGTGCTCTTGACATTGGTCCAAGTGGTGTCGTAGGAGACGTAGGTAGGTCCATGGGGATGACCTTGGAATGCTCTGCATCATCTCCTCCCCTGGGAAAGATCCGACCTTGGATCGAATTCTTCATCACCATGGTAGGGCGAGAGATCCTTGATGTTGAAGACGTCGCTCACGTTGTACTTGTCGCGCGGGAGGTCAATCTTGTAAGCATTGTTGAAGTAGCGTGCAAGCACCTTGAAAGGTCCATCCGCTCGTTGTAGGAGTTTGGACTTGCGTTCGTTGGGGAATCGGTCCTTGAGAAGGTGTAGCCACACAAGATCTCCAATGTTGAATACCATGGGGAGCTTGTTGATGTTGAGTTTGGTTGCGAGTCGTTCTACTTGGCGCTCGATGGTGTGCCTTGTGTCTTCATGTAACTTCTTGAGATAGTTCACTCGGGCACTCGCGTCCATATTGATGTGCTATTGTAGTGGTAGAGGAAGAATGTCCAATGGGACAATGGGTTGAATCCGTAGTCGACCTCGAAGGGGGACTTGCCGGTTGTTGAGTGTCTTGTGCGGTTGTAGGCGTACTCGGCGATTGGTAGGCACTCTTCCCACTCCTTGATGTTCCTCTTGATCAACACGCGTTGTAGAGTGGAGAGTGTTCGGTTCGTCACTTCCGTTTGGCTATCGGTTTGTGGATGGTGTGCCATGGAGAATAGAAGCTTGATTCCAGCTTGGCGCATAAGGTCTTCCAAAAGTAACTCAAGAACTTGATGTCGCAGTCCGAGACAATCGACTTTGGCATTCCATGTAGGCGTAGTATTTCCCTACAAAATAGATTAGCAACATGTGAAGCATCGTTTATCTTGTTGCAAGGAATAAAATGAGCCGTTTTGGAGAATCGGTCCACAACAACAAACACATAATCCTTTCCATTTCTAGTCCTAGGCAAAACAAGCACAAAATCCAGGATAATATCTTCCCATGGGTGATATGGGATTGGAAGGGGTGTATATATACCAAGAGATTGAGCTTTGGACTTAGCTTTGCGACATGCCGAACATCAGCTGGTGAAGCGGTTGACATCACGGAACATCTTGGGCCAATAATAGTTCTTGGAGAGCATAGCAAATGTCTTGTCGCGTGCAAAGTGTCCCATTAGTCCTCCTCCATGAGATTCTTGCAAAAGCAACAAATGAAGAGATGACTTGGGGATGCATAGTTTGTTAGCTCTCATAAGATAACCATCCTTGATGTAATAACGTTCCCAAGATGTATGCGTCAAACATTTGGCATAAGGAATAGCAAAATTAGGATCATGCGCATACAAGTCTTTTATGTGCTCAAAGCCAATGACATCCAATTCAAGTTGAGTAACAAGTATGCATATGCGGGAAAGTGCGTCCGCCACAACATTTTCCTTACCTTTAATGTACTTGATGACATAATAAAAAGACTCAATGAACTCACTCCACTTAGCATGATGCTTGTTCAACTTAGTTTGACCCTTATGGTATTTAAGCGTTTCATGATCGGCATGAATGACAAATTCATGAGGGCAAAGATAATGTTCCTGTCGGTGTCAAAACCGGCGGATCCCAGGTAGGCGGTCCCGAACTGTGTGTCTAAGGCGGATGGTAACAGGAGGCGGGGGACACGATGTTTACGCAAGTTCGGGCCCTCTCGATGGAGGTAATACCCTACTTCCTGCTTGATTGATCTTGATGATATGAGTATTACAAGAGTTGATCTACCACGAGATCGTAGAGGCTAAACCCTAGAAGCTAGCCTATGGTATGATTGTTGTTTTTTTATCTCTATCGACTAGCCTGGCCCTGATTTATATAATGCACCAGAGGCCTAGGATAACAAGAGTCCTAGTCGAATACGCCGGTGGGAGAGGAGTCCTTGTCTTGACCACCAAGTCTTGTGGAATCTTCCTTGTATGCGGCAGCTGTCCAAACTGGCCCATGAGTATACGGCCATGGGGGTCCTCGACCCAATCTAACTGACCGGGAGACGACGTGGTGAGTCCCCCCTAGTCTAGGACACCGTCAGTAGCCCCCTGAACCGGTCTTCAAGTTGGGGACACTCCTCGATTCTTCTGAACTGTTCTTCATCTTCGGTCGTCGGTCTTGAAAACTGGTTCAACAAATCTTCTTCGATCTTGAGGATCACCAACGTGCATCTGAAGAGTTTATACGTCGGGTATCCATGGAGCCCCTTTAAGTTTCTGGCCTCTATCAATGCCTTGTTATTTTTATGCCACACCTCTGGTTTGAAGTTGTTCCCGGGCGGCAGCTTCCTCTTCCGTCCGAGCTCCAACGCCGGACTATATTCGTGGTATCTTTTGCAGACGAGCACCAACGCCGGACCGCTTTCAAGCTCCAACGCTGGAATGTATCTGAGCTCCAACGCCGGACTATGTCCAAGCTCCAACACCGGACTATATCCAAGCTCCAACACCGGGCTATATCCAAGCTCCAACACCGGACTATATCCAAGGTGTCATAAATCACCTTGGTTCAAAAAAGTTGAAGGAGTTTAGCCGAGCTTAATGCCGGAAATGCCCTCTATGGAGCCAGCCACTAGCGCCCGAGCTTTATGCCGGACTGCTTCCGAGGGGGTGCACCACCCCGACTGTGAGTCGATTTTTTGTCAATATTTTTGATTGGTGCAATTTATTCTCTACCGAGATATGTAGCCAGTAGCCCTCAAGGTGTGTATCGGTCTAAAACCCGAGATGCGCCTAAAGGATGACATAAGACCGCTGATCCCAGTAGCCACTGAGACTCAGGTTGATCTGCAAAATCTGCCTGAGGATCAAGTCCTAGCTCGGCAGAATACTTCGGGACACAAAAAGCAGCATGCTCAGTCCTCAAGACTAAGGTTGGGTGCGGCCGAACAACCTTAGGATCAAAATCTCCTCAGAAACTGTATTGCACTTAAAATTTTCTGCATTGGACAGGCCATGCAGTAGCCCCCGAGACACTGGTCGGGTGGCAACACCGGATCAGGGGATCGACGTGTCCCTTTAATATTTGTAAATAATAAGCCCGAAGCCCAGTAGCCCCCGAGCCTGAATGCGGGCACGGGTGGCCGAATTAAGGATCGATATCCATAGTAAAGTCACAAATTATGTGTAATGACTCTATGTATCCAAGTACTTTATGTCATTAATGGTCGGATCCGCATTGTACAAAACTTTGTTGACCGACCATCGGCTTCCACCTCCTCGGCCACTAGCCGAGGAGTGTTTGTCCTACTTTATAAAGCCTTTATTTGGGCAAAGATTTACGACAAACAAGGCAATCTGGCCATATGGTTATATAAACAAAGGTACGCAAAGAGATATGTTATATTACTATTTAACATAAGAAATGTCTTCCAAAGAAAATAGTCCCGCTATCGGATCCTTTCTTTGGGTTGTCATGCTAAGCATGATCACGAAACCTTAGCTCTAATGTAAGAGCAAAATATTGAGGATTTAGTTTGGGAGGCCAGTTACTAGCCCCCGGTAGTGTTCGGCAACAGTCGAGGTCAAGCCGTAAACACTTCGGCCAATGTTATGAATGGCCCATCATTTAACACAGTCATTGGATCGCTGACCAGTTTACACTTATTGTGATAGTCAGTTTTTGGCTTTCTCCACTGAGGTGCTTAACCATGTGAGCTGGAAGCACAATCGCAGTGGTTCTCCCTTTGCACACCTAGCCGAACAAAGCGGAACGTAGGAGGCAAGCGCAGGAGCCGGGCAACCCAACTATTTTTTTGATAGAAAGACTGTAAGGGAACCCCCTACAGTATAATTGGTGCAGCAAACCCAAATTGTAAGTACCAAGCCTTGAACCTGGGTGGGTGGGAAGGCATCAGCCCCTTCACCACTAGGCTATGCCTTAGTCTGTGGCAACCCAACAATTGACCAAAGACACAATTTGAAACCGATGCATATATAGCAATATCCGAGAATGTTTTTGCTGAATCTCTAAAGGTGTCCGGCGTTGCACTCCAAGACTTATGCTAAAAACACACAAATAGTTTAAAAGTGCCAAAAGCTTGGAAAACCAAAAAATGTTAGTAAAAACATGACGTCCGAACAAGATCAAGTGTTTGGTGCCAATACGAAAATTGGAAGAGAAAAAAATTGTGCTTCTGTCGTGTTTTGACAACGACCAAGAAGAAAACACATTTACAGCTCATATATAAATTTTAAGAGCCCCCAAGTGACTTGGGTAAAAGAATTTTATGTATAATGATTGTATGTACCGAAGTACTTATATCATATGTGTTCACCCGAACTTTAAACGCGTCTTAACCGACCGTCGGCTTCTCCCTCTTCGGCCAAGGGCCGAAGAGTGTCATGTACTCCTCCTGTCAACAGTATCGATGGTGTTTCCGATGACCAGGCAATCAGGCCATAAGGCTGTAACAGACAAAGCGTGCTCAGGGAACTTATGCTATATTACTAATGAAGTGTAAGAAGCATCTTCAAAGAAAATAGTACCCCCATCGATACCTTTCTTCGGTGCTCATTATTACTATGAGACTTGTGCAATAGATTTTTTGTACTCATGAGTTCCGTTGTGTGCCGACCATGATTGAAAACAATAAGAGCGCTAGCTTTCGGCTTCCCCCAGTCTGAGGTCAGAGCTCGGATGACCCGGTCGTGACAATCGCAGAGGTGCTCCCTTTACTCCCTAGCCGAACAATCGGGAACGTAGGGGTAAACACAAGAGCGAGGCAACCCAGCTTGCAAATCTCTTAGGTCAATATGGTGCATATTGTGGCGTAATACACGAACAAGGAACGAAGTCGTACAAGTATAATCATATGCAAGAGGAAAAGCTACATCAAGGGAGCCCCCAAATAAACGGGGTATTTGAATATGCGAGTCACAAACAAAGTTTTGACAAGGAACTTTGTCACAAACAACTTTGTGCCGAAAAGTATAATGCTTGGTCGAACCGAACAAAATTTAAAACTGAAAGTTTTTGAGCATGAAAGCGACTTAGCTCGTTAATGTGCTCGATGTTGATGACGCAGGCCGAGATTGTGGCGGGATGAGATCCCAGCCCCCAAGCCGGTCCCGAGATGTCCGAGTAAAGAACTCGGCTTGATGAAGTGGTGACGCAGCATAGTCGATGGGCGAGGTGAAAACCCCAATCCGACCGCGACGACGGAGCAAGCAGGCAGTGTGACGCCGAAGCCCCCAGTGTGTGTTAATGAATTGATGAAGAAGCCCTTGGTCAGCCGAGGTGACGTGGTACATCGGTACGCCGCGGTGACAGCGCTGCCCGGATTATCTACCTGTGCATAGAAAATAGTGCAAGCCGGAGATAATAGGAATAATAATAATAATAAATTGTTGCATAATCAATAATTTATGCAAAGTGAGTAATAAAAGAAATATGGCCTGTGCGCCAAACACTCGATGAGGTAGAGCTCTCTCGGCGATGCCGAAGTCCCCGAGGCAACCGAACACGTCGGTATGGCAACACTACCAACGAGGTGATCACGCGAGCCGATTTACGCCAATTGGGACGACGGCGTCGGCTTGCCGAAGAGACCACGTGACGCAGTCGAAGTCGATCACCTACACACATAAAATAGTGCGGTCCAAAAAGGATAATTTCTTTTCGGAAAAATAATTTATTGAAAGAGATGTGGCCTGGCGCCGAAGTCATGTCGATGCAGGGCGTCAGCGTGACGCGGTGAAGGCGTGGCCAAGACCGAATTCGCAGGCCGGTCTAAGTTCCGGATGCGGCATTGGCCGAACTATATATGGAAACCGACCGAACCATCACGCCATCGTTGTTAATGCGGCCACCATTTGATAGACCTGTGTATAGATGATGAAACAAATCAGAGTAATAATTCCTTGGGAAAAATAAACCCAAGCAAGAAAAAATATTATGATTAATAGCACCTGGTTTATCTGTTGTAGCAATCTGAAAAAAGGTTACTCCCAAATATGGGACTCGGTTCGCACACCCATTGCCTGATGGGTGATGAAGCGGTGGCATGGCGATGCTGGCAAAGGTTGGCTTGCCGAGCAAAAGCCCATGGTCCAGCTAATGTGATGAAGCTGGTCGGCTGGTGACGCTGAAGTCTCCGAAGTAAGTTGATGAAGAGATGGTGAAGCCCTCGGTCTAGCCGAGGAGACGGAGCAGGTCAGTAAGGAGGCGTTGCAGCTACCATGTCAGCTGAGGTGTTGAAGCAGTTCGGCTTGATGGACATCGGCTTGAAGAAGCAACAGTGCGGCCATGCCGACGCAGGTCGTAACTTGTGACGCGGTCAATGCCGACTAGATGAAGTGACCATGCGGCGATGCCTGTGTGCCCACTCCGTGTAGTCCATGGGGCAGCGATGTTGGTGATGATTTATCCTTGGTGATTCCGAACTCTTGTTCGCTCACCGAGATGATGATCTGAAGAAGTTGAGCTCGGTTCAAAAGGCGACGATGTCTAGCACAGGTCGGTAGCCGTGGAGCAATATTGCCGGACTGGTTTGACACCAGTATGATAGTGAAGATTACCTCAGAGGAGGCTTAAAATTTTATGGGCACGTGTTTAAAAACAACGCACAATACCCTAGGAGAAAATTCCTTTAAGAAGGTTGTCCCATATCACGTTCATAAAGAAGCATGAATTCGGGTCGGATCCGTATTCGCGCAGAAAACAGACCCGAAAAGTGATGCACTAACCGGAAGGTTACCGGAGTTTGGATGGTCGGATCGAGCTGAAATTTTGAGGAGTGTTAGATACAGGAATTCCGCAGCCGATCAACGGTTGGATCTTCCAAAGGACGTCCGAGCTAGGTGCTGGAGACCACGCCCTAAACTCGTCCAGATTCCCGTCCAGATTTGACAGGAGTCCGGTATATCGTAGATTGCTAGAGATTCCTTCATCGGAACTCGATGAAATTTTGGATGGTTGTTGTAGACTCAATTCTGCACAATTCCACCAAAGGGATCGTCAAAGCGATGCACTAAGAGGTGGTGGAAGCGGATACAAGTTCGCTGTTCGAAAAAACAGCACGGTCGCCCGAGGGCAATGTTGACGTTGAGCCCCCGAACTCCATGGATGATTCCTCCATGATCTTGATAGATATCGGAGTTGATGTTGATGAAGGCCCTCGTCCGAACATCATGGTCGGAGGTGGAGCATGGTCCTCGGTCGAGCCAAGGTGACCAGTCGAGCTGGCAACGAAGATGTCGGCATCGCAGTTGACCTGCAGACGAGCCATCGATCCTTTTGCCGATCACACAGCGGAGCTCTCAATGAAAGCATCAATGTCGGTGTCAAAACCGGCGGATCTCGAGTAGGGGGTCCCGAACTATGCGTCTAAGGCAGATGGTAACAGGAGGCGGGGGACACGATGTTTACCCAGGTTCGGGCCCTCTCGATGGAGGTAATACCCTACTTCCTGCTTGATTGATCTTGATGATATGAGTATTACAAGAGTTGATCTACCACGAGATCGTAGAGGCTAAACCCTAGAAACTAGCCTATGGTATGATTGTTGTTTTTTTATCTCTGTCGACTAGCCTGGCCCTGGTTTATATAATGCACCAGAGGCCTAGGATAACAAGAGTCCTAGCCGAATACGCCGGTGGGGGAGGAGTCCTCTTGACCACCAAGTCTTGTGGAATCTTCCTTGTATGCGGCAGCTGTCCAAACTGGCCCATGAGTATACGGCCATGGGGGTCCTCGGCCCAATCTAACTGACCGGGAGACGACGTGGTGAGTCCCCCCTAGTCCAGGAAACCGTCAGTTCCTATTCATGCAAAACTCGCACTAAAGCATATGGTTCTTTGTCATAGATAGGGTAATTGAGTTGCGCTTCTTTTGTGTTAACACACCTCCTATGCCATTACCATTAGCATCGCAATGAATCTCAAAAGATTTGTCAAAGTTTGGTAATGCAAGCACAGGAGCATGAGTAAGCAAATTCTTAAGCTCATTGAATGCGTTATCTTGGTATGGTCCCCCAAACAAAGGGTGCATTCTTTTTACTCAAAGCATGCAAAGGTGAAGCAATGCTGCTCAAAGCCTTCACAAATCTATGGTAGAAACCGGCTAAACCAAGAAAACTACGCACTTGTTGCAAGGTGGTTGGTTGAGAACAGTTTTAAATGGCATTTATCTTAGATTCATCAACATTAACACCCTTAGAAGACACAATGAAACCCAAGAAAACAAGCTTGTCAACACCAAAAAGGCATTTGTCCATAGTAGCAAAAAGGTGCTCTTTTTTAAGAGTTTGTAGCACGGTCCTAAGGTGTGTGACATGAAATTTTAGAGATTTGCTAAACACAAGAATATCATCAAAGTAGACCACAACAGATAGACCAATATAAGGTCGAAAAATAAAATGCATGAGTCGCATGAAAGTACCGGGTGCTTCAGATAAACCCATTGGCATAACAAGCCATTCATATAAGCCAAATTTGGTCTTAAATTCAGTTTTCCATTCATCACCTTCTTGGATCGTATTTGATAGTAGCCACTCTTAATGTCAATCTTAGACAAAATTGCGGCTCCGCTAAGCTCATCAAGCATATCATCTAGGCGTGGAATAGGGTAACGATAACACACGATACTAGCATTGATAGGACGGCAATCGGAACACATGCGAAATGTACCTTATTTCTTGGGAACAAGGATTACCGGGACGGCACAAGGGCTCAAACTTTCTCGAACATGGCCATTATTGATGAGTTGTTGTACTCGCCGTTGGATCTCCATAGTTTCCTCAGGGTTGACGCGGTAGGGAGCCTTGTTAGGAAGAGGAGCTCCGGGGATGAGGTCGATTCAGTGCTCGATGCCTCGTAGAGGAGGTAGACCCAGAGGTAGCTCGACGGGGAAAACATCTTGGAATTCCTGTAAAAGAGAAGACAACACTAAAGGTAGATTGTGAGAGGTGTTAGCTTTTGGAGCCTCGTCCTTGCACAAAAGGACATAGTGCATTACACTAGATGGGTTCTCGCACACTTCTCTTGTCTCACTTTTGGTGGCAAATAGAACTAAGTTCTTCTTGTCTCTCATCGTGGAGGCACTCATTTTGGGCTTGTGGAGCTCACTCTCTTTTTGGTGGTTCGCTCTCTCACTATTCTCTCCATGATGGGTGGTTTGCTTGTCGGCGATCACTTGGCTTGGAGACATAGGGCGAAGTACGCACTCCTTTCCTTTCATCTTGAAGATATAGTGATTGGTACGGCCATTGTGGATGACACCTTGATCAAATTGCCATGGTCGTCCAACAAGAAGGTGGCAAACGGTCATTGGAACGACATCACACTCCAAAGTGTCTTCGTAAGCTCCGATTTTGAAGGAGACTTGCGGGGATGTGGGTGCTTCATCTTGACCAACTTGGATAGTGATGGAGTCGCTAAGCCATTGAACTTTGCGGGCATGTGGGTGCTTCATCTTGACCAATTGGAGCTGGGAGCATAGTTATTCACTAGCTAAATTATGGCAACTCCCTCCATCGATGATGACCTTGACGGACCTTCCATTGATGTCGGACTTGGTATGAAATATATGGCATCTTTGGTCTTCTTCTTGTTGATGTCGAAGATTCAAGACCTTGGAGACAACGAGAGCAGGACTTGAATCTTCGTCACAAAAGACTTGTTCCTCTTCATCTTTGTTCACTTGCCGGTGCATGGCCAATTGCTCAAGGGCTTCCATTTCTCCTTCACTCATGGAGTCATAAGTACCATCGTCATTGAGGATCATGGTCTGCTCATTTGTACACTCGAAAGACTAGTGGCCTCGGCCGCCGCATGTAAAGCATTTGAAGGAACTTGTCTTGACGGTCTCATCAGTTGGGGTAGAGGATGATGAAGCTCTCGGCTTGAAGTTGCTTGTAGTAGGAGGATGGCTTGAGGTTGTCGAACTTTTCTTATAACTCGACTTGTCGGCGTTGCTCATAGATGGCTTGGTAGAGGTAGAAGGTGTTGGAGTCGTTGAAGCTTGAGTGTTGGAGAAGCCGTAGGACGTGGATGAGAACTTGGCATACTTAAGTCATCTTGCACTAGACGTTCCGCTTTGGTAGCTTGATGCACTAACTCGATGAGGTTCGAGCATGATTAGAAGTTGGCGATCTTCTTGATAGGATGATTGAGTCCATTCAAGAGACGTGCCATAGTTTGCTCATCATCTTCCGTGGCGTGAGCTCGTATCATGGCAATCTCCATTTCCTTGTAGTATTCTCCAACGCTCTTGGTTCCTTGCTTGAGTAGTTGGAGTTTCTTGAAGAGGTTACGATTATAGTAAGTTGTCACGAAGCGTGCTCTCATGACATCCTTCATTTGCACCCAAGTAGTGATGGGTGGTTCACCTCTTGCCGCTCGGCGCTCAATGACTTGTTCCCACCAAATTAGGACCTAGTCTTGGAACTCAAGGGATGCCATCGTGATCTTCTTCTCTTCCTCATAGTTGTGCAAGCGGAAGATTTTTTCAACCTTCAATGCCCATGATAGGTACTATTCGGGATCATTGCTTCCGGAAACTTGGGCATGGTGAACTTTAGCTTGCCGTATCATTGCTCTTCATTGTGTTGGGGTCAAGGGTGATGACGTCCTTGACGAGGATGATTGTCTCCCTTAACTTGCTCTTATCATGGAGGATTTCCATTGCCTCCTTGTTCTTGGTGAACTTGGGGTTCTTAACGAGGAGGTCGTGGAACTTGACGATGCACTCGATCTTGATAGTTCCTCTCTTGAACTTCTTCGCGAAGCTCTTCTTGATGCTCACGATTTTGCCGGTTGCGTGTGGCTACGGCTCGACTTGAATCTCGGAGGGCACGTTGTGCCTCAAGTGCTTGAGCTTCTCGCAATTGTTGTTCTTGATGTTGTGCCTTGGCATCTTGTGCGTCTTGATGTTGTCTCGCTCGTTCCTCCTCTACATGATGGTGTTGGCGTTGCTGTTCTCGTGCTTGCACGAAAGTAACTTGGTTTTGACAATGTCGTTGTTCTTGAGAGTTGTTGTCATGTAGAGGGTTGCAGTTTTCTTGACAATCTATGCGCACGACATGCCGAAGAGTATTCGATGTCGGTGTACTTGAGTCGGAGATGGTGTAGTCGGAGTGTCGACTTGAGCGGCTCCGTCTTGAGGATGACGAAGTGGAAGAAGAGCAGTTGAGCAACAAAGCATGAATCTCATCCATTCTTGTGTCATTCTCTTGCTTGTGGTCGTCGAGCTTGTTGTCAAAATAGTCTCTTGTACGTTGCTCGGAGAGTTGCAAGTCGCTGGCGAGGTTGTCGATGCGTTCGCTCATTGCTTGTTGCTCTTGATGCAAAGCACGTTGTGCACCAAAGAGGTGGCTCTTTGTGACGTAGGAGGTCATGTCTTCGTCTCACTTGATGAAGAGTCGGTTGGTAGAAGTACTTGGCCTATCCATCATTCCATATGTGAGTGGGAGAAAGATAAGAACTTATACCAAGTGTACCTCGACCGATGTTGAAGACGGATCAATGATCACTCAAATGTGGAACAAGGAAATAACACAATTGGTACCAATTCTTGTCGGTTTCTCACACCTACACAAGTAAAAGCTTATGGTGGAGCTCGGTTAGGATGGTGGCAGAAAATTTGATGCAATTGTTAGTGAGCTTCAATAATGTTGGAAAAGATTCGAAAATTTGCAATGCAACAAGTAGACCAAAAGCAAAATATGGTACACGGAAACACACACGCAAAGAGATAAATGGGGTCGTGCAACCAAGGAATGAGCCAAAATGTGGAATCCTCGAAAATGCTCTTGTTGCACAACACTAGAGAGATGCTAGCACGATTGCACGATAGGCAGATACGAAGACTTGTGCACAACCTACTAAGAAAAAATGCAACGACTTCTATCCCAAGTATGCTCTATGTATGGTATTCCGATGATATGATCCAAGATGATTTAGTATGACAAAATCTTAATGTAGTATGATGCTATGGTTCTTGCTTAAAAACTCTTTGCTTATCTTTCCCTTTTGCTTAAAAGCTTGTTTGGCTCTTTCTCTTTTGAGCTCTTTTCTCATGCAATGCTTCACGAACCAAGATAGCAATTGTGTATGCGATGACAACTTTGTGACACAAGAGATGATACCAAGATATGCACCAATGATATGGTATGTATGCTATGGGAAGTATGATCACTAATGTGCACAAGTGACATTGCCGGCAATACTCAAAGGCTAGTGTCGATGGGTAAGATATGCAAAATTGGGCTATGATGGCTATGAATGTAATGGCAAGAACGATATATCACGATACCAAGAAGAGGTTACCGTTCTTTCTTACGGTATGGTGTCAAGAATGGTGAAGTGGTTGTTGTCGATGAAGGATCCTTGGCGAAGATGAGCGGCGGTGATGTTGATGTCGAACCGTACCTAAATAGCCGAAACACAAAAGGACACGGAACCTTAATTCAACTTCTCAAGGCAAAACGTGTCAAAATTGTCGGAATTGGAAATGGGTAAGCGATGGTGGCTGCGGAAAGTGATTATGGAATTTGGGTACGTGCGGAAGTTCGGTGGTGGAGCGGTCGTCCGGTCGTCGGACGTCCGGTGGCTGGCGGACGTCCGATGTCTGGGCAGCTTCGGGCACGGGATGAAGAGCTAGGGTTCATGGAGGATGTGGCGAAAATGGTCAAATTCGATCGATTTTGTGGATGGAAATGGTGCAGATGATGGGGGAAAGCTAGTTCCACTCGTGGCAAACCAAATCCATGGATCAAATCCAACAAAACTTCATCAAACTAACAAATCACAAAAACTTGGGGATATCTTTGTGGGGAATTTTTTAATTTAGGATGAAATCAACAAAACAAGGCTAGAAAACATAATGGGGAGGCTCTGAAATCATGATTAACGTGGCTCTAGATACCAAGATGTTGTAGGGTGGAACCCTAGCTGGCCGATCTTTCACGAAAGGAGCGGATCCCGCGAAGAACACGAGGAACACGAGGGGAAAACACAAAGGGAAACACAAGAGAAACACTCAAACCAACTAGATCCGGTCACACATGTGCTAGATTCTCGAAACACAAAGGGAGATACACGATCCAAAGTCAACAAGGGACGATACAAAGGGTAATCGGTTCTTCTCCGAAAGGAGGTCTTGATGGGGCCACCCTAAAGGGGGTCTTGAATCTAACGTGGATCTTCTCCGAAGAGGGGACGCGGTCTCTCTCAAGGAGTAGATTTGTATGGATGAGCGAGGCTCTATCTCACATATGAGCTATCACAACGCTAACCCTAACTAGGAGGAAGAGAGGGTCTATTTATAGTCCTAGTGCAAATGGGGGAGAAGTGAAGGGGTACATGGGCCTTGGGCCCAGAACTGTGCGCAGACAGGTACCGGACGTCCGGTACCTGTCTGTCTTCTGGTGGCTCATGGGCGTCCGGATGTCCGGTAGGTTCTGGACTTCCGCTGGTTCGGGCTCGGTTTAGGTGGCACCGGATTTCCGGAGGTGGCCTGTCGTCCAGTCGCCGGTCGTCCGGTGGCGTCGGACATCCATTGGGTTGGCTCGGGTGTGGTGTCACCAGTCGTCCGGTCCGGTCCGGACATCCGCTCGCTGTAGCTCGACTGGGCTTCAGGTGCCGCACGTCCGGTCCCGACCGGTCGTCCGCTGGTTGTAGCTTCATAGGCAGCCCTTCTTCTTGACCTTGGCACTTGGTGTCCTTGCCGTCTTGTCTGCTGGATGTAGCTGCTCCGTGACTCTCCTCCAAGTACCTGATCACACATAGTGTTTCCGCTTGAGGTAGTAGCCATGTCTCATGTATGGAAAGTGGTAGTTCGGAGAGGAGCGAGTTCACCTTGTCCTCGATAGCCTTTGCTCGTGCTCTTGCCATTGGTCCAAGTGGTGCCGTAGGAGAGTAGGTAGGTCCATGGGGATGACCTTGGGATGCTCCGCATCACCTTGGAAAGTATCCATGAAGGGATTGACAACCCCTTTATCGCGTTGGGTGCAAGTTGTTTGATTGTTTCTCCAGGTATTGGTGATTTGTGCGTTGTCTCCTATTGGATTGATACCATGGTTCTCTAAGTGAGGGAAATACTTATCTCTACTATGGTGCATCACCCTTCCTCTTCAAGGGAAAAACTAACACAAGCTCAAGAAGTAGCAGGAATAATTTCTGGCGCCGTTGCCGGGGAGATCTACGCCAAGTCAAGACATACCAAGTACCCATCATAATACTCTCATCTCTTGCGTTACATTGTTCACCATTTGCCTCTCGTTTTCCTCTCCCCCACATCTAAAACAATTTTTGAAAAGATTTGCCTTTTTTATTCGCCCTTATTCTGTTCGTATTTTCGTTTGCATTTTTGCTCGTTTGCTATCTTTGTTTGTGTTACCATGTGCCCTCTATTTTCTTGCATCTTCGCTTGCTAAAAATCTAATTTTATGGATCCTCATCCACTTGCTAATCTCTTTAAGAGATCCAATTATGATGAACCAATTGCTGGTGAGTTTTTTGCACTATATTATCTTTATGAAGTTTTGCTTGAAATTCGTGAATATGAAAATTGTGATGAAGAAATTTATGAAGTGATTCAAGATAGCTCCTTGAAGAAAAAGCATGATTGCAATGGTTTTACTATAAATTCTATTGATGTCAATTGTGCTAATAATATTTAAAACCATAAACTTGGGGATGCTAGTTTTGCTATGACCACCACTTATTGTAATGAGCATGATTGGGGTGATTCTCCTTATGATCTTGAAAATTTATTTAAGCCTCATGATGAAATGTTTGCTATAATATTTAAAGTGGGTTTGTAAGAGTGCCAACTCTAGGTAATAATGATCCCATTACTTTGGAGTATGATCAATCTTATGAATTTTTTTTATTAAAATGGGTCCGGAGAGGTCATGACTTTATTTTATCATAATCCCACTATTTTGGAAGAGTGTCAACTTTGCATGCATGTGGATCATGTAGAGTAAATTTTATGTGATAGCTATATTTTTGAATTTGATTATGATCCTACTTGTAATTATTGTCAGAGAGAAAAATATGGTTGTAGAAATTTTCATGTTACTAAATTACCTCTCGTTATGTTGAGATTGCTATTGCTTCTTTCTTCTTCATTGCATATGCTAGATCTTGCTTGCCTTGATAATTGGTTTGCCTATAATATGCCCATGCATAGAAAGTATGTTAAACTTAGATGTGTTTTTCACATGATACATGATGCTCTCTTCGTGTTTCAATTGCTATCTTTCATGTGAGCATCATCGAAATTATCAATGCCTAGCTAAGGGCGTTAAACAATAGCACTCGTTGGGAGGCAACCTGATTTTATTTTTGTTCTTTTCTTTCTGGTTCTGTTTTACAACAAATAATTCATCTAACCTCTGGTTAGATGTCGTTTTGTGTTTTAGTTAGTTTTTTTGCCAAGTGACACCTTTGGGATGGCTTACGGTGATAGTTGATTTGATCTTGCTGAAAAGCAAAAACTTTTGCACTCCGGAAAACAATTCTCATTTTTAACAGAAGCGTGCTAAAATACTGATTATTTTTTTTAGAAGGTTAATAAACAAATTACCCGGGTTGTCCTAATTTTTCATAATTTTTGGAATTATAGAAGTACTCAAGAGTTACAGATTACTACAAACTGTTATGTTTCTGAAAGATTCTGTTTTCTTTGTGTTGTTTGCTTATTTTGATGAAACTATGGGTAGTATCGGGGGTATGAACCATGTAGAAGTTGTAATACAGTATATATAACACAAATATAATTTTAGAATGTGTTCACAACAGTACCAAAAGTGGTAATTTATTTTCTTATACTAACGGAGCTTATGAGATTTTCTGTTGAGTTTTGTGTTGTGAAGTTTTCATGTGTTGGGTAAGGATTTGATGGACTATGGAATAAGGAGTGGCAAGAGCCTAAGCTTGGGGATGCCCAAGGCACCCCAAGGTAATATTCAAGGATAACCAAGAGCCTAAGCATGGGGATGCCCCGGAAGGCATCCCCTCTTTCGTCTTCGTCTATCGGTAACTTTACTTGAGGCTATATTTTTATTCACCACCTGATATGTGTTTTGCTTGGAGCATCTTGTATGATATGATTCTTTGATTTTTAGTTGCCACAATCATCCTTTCTGTACACACCTTTTGAGAGGGACACGGATGAATCGTGATTTATTAGAATACTCTATGTGCTTCACTTATATCTTTTGAGCTAGCCAATTTTTCTCTAGTGCTTCACTTATATCTTTTTAGAGAATGGTGGTGGCTTTATTTTAGAAATTTTGAACTCTCATGCTTCACTTATATTATTTTGAGAGTCTTTAAACAGCATGGTAATTTGCTTTGGTTGTAAATTTAGTCCTAATATGATAGCATCCAAGAGGGATATAATAAAAACTTCATATAAAGTGCATTGAATACTATGAGAAGTTTGATTCCTTGTGATTGTTTTAAGATATAAAGATGGTGATATTAGAGTCATGCTAGTGATTAATTGTGAATTGTAGAAAATACTTGTGTTAAGGTTTGTGTAACGAAGTTGGAGCATGAGGTATTTTTTTGACTGTCTTCCTTATGAGTGGCGGCCGGGGACGAGCGATGGTCTTTTCCTACCAATCTATCCCCCTAGGAGCATGCGCATAGTACTTCGTTTTGATAACTAATAGGTTTTTGCAATAAGTATGTGAGTTCTTTATGACTAATGTTGAGTCCATGGATTATACGCACACTCACCCTTCCACCATTGCTAGCCTCTCTAGTACCACGCAACTTTCGTCGGTACCATACACCCACCATATACCTTCCTCAAAACAGCCACCATACCTACCTATTATGGCATTTCCATAGCCATTCTAATATATATTTCCATGCAACTTTCCACCGTTCTGTTTATTATGACACGTTCCATCATTGTCCTACTGCTTTGCATGATCATGTAGTTGACATCGTATTTGTGGAAAATCCACCGTTCATAATTCTTTCATACATTTCGCTCTTGATTCATTGCACATCCCGGTACTCCGCCTGAGGCATTCATATAGAGTCATATTTTGTTCTATGTATCAAGTTGTAATTCTTGAGTTGTAAGTAAATAAAAGTGTGATGATCTTAATTACTACAGCATTGTCCCATGTGAGAAGGAAGAAAAGAAAAAAAAGGGGGAGGCCAAAGAAGCCAAACCAATAAAAATGAGAGAAAAAGAGAGAAGGGGCAATGTTACTATCTTTTTTTCCATACATGTGCTTCAATGTAGCACCATGATCTTCCTGATAGAGAGTCTCCTATCTTGTCACTTTCATATACTAGCGGAAATTTTTCATTATAGAACTTGGCTTTTATATTTCAATGATGGGCTTCCTCAAATTGCCCTAGGTATTCATGAGCAAGCAAGTTGGATGCACACTCACTTAGTTTTCTTTTGAGCTTTCATAAACTTATAGCTCTAGTGCATCCGTTGCATGTCAATCCCTACTCACTCACATTGATATCTATTGATGGGTATCTCCATAGCCCATTGATACGCCTAGTTGATGTGAGACTATCTCCTTCATTTTGTCTTCTCCACAAACACCATATTATATTCCACCTATAGTGCTATGTCCATGGCTCACGCTCATGTATTGCGTGAAAGTTGAAAAAGTTTGAGAACATCAAAAGTATGAAACAATTGCTTGGCTTGTTATTCGGGGTTGTGCGTGATTTGAATATTTTGTGTGATGATGATTAGCCAGACTATATGATTTTGTAGGGATAACCTTTCTTTGGCCATGTTATTTTGAGAAGACACAATTGCCTTGTTAGTATGCTTGAAGTATTATTGTTTTATGTCAATATTAAACTTTTGTTTTGAATCTTATGGATCTGAACATTCATGCCACAATAAAGAAAAATTACATGGATAAATATGTTAGATAGCATTCCACATCAAAATTTCTGTTTTTATCATTTTCTTACTCGAGGACGAGCAGGAATTAAGCTTGGGGATGCTTGATACGTCTCCAACGTATCTATAATTTTTTATTGTTCCATGCTATTATATTATATGTTTTGGATGTTTTATATGCATTAATATGCTATTTTATATTATTTTTTGGACTAACCTATTAACCTAGAGCCTAGTGCCAGTTTTAGTTTTAGTTTTTTCCTTGTTTTAGAGTTTCGCAAAAAAGGAATACCAAACGGAGTCCTAACAGAATAAAACCTTCGCGATGATTTTTCATGGACGAGAAGACACTCGGGAGACTTGGAGATCAAGTCGGAGGAGCCATGAGGCGGCCACAAGGGTGGAGGGCGTGCCCAGGGGGGTAGGGCATGCCCCCTGCCTTGTCCCCCCCTGACTCTCCTGGCCTAATTCCTTTGCTCATATATTCACATATATTCCCAAACCACCAAAAGTATCCACAAAAACACTTCTCCACCACCGCAACCTTCTGTACCTGTGAGATCCCATCTAGGGGCCTTTTTCGGCATCCTGCCGAAGGGGGATTCGATAACGAAGGGCTTCTACATCAACTCTATTGCCCTTTGGGTGAAGCGTGAGTAGTTTACCACAGACCTATGGGTCCATAACCAGTAGCTAGATGGCTTCTTCTCTCTCTTCGATTCTCAATACCATGTTCTCCTCGATGTTCTTGGAGATCTGTTTGATGTAATGTTCTTTTACATTGTGTTTCTCTAGATCTGACGAATTGTGGATTTATGATCAACTTATCTATGAATATTATTTGAATCTTCTCTGAATTCTTTTATGCATGATTTGATATCTTTGTAATTCTATTTGAACTATCAGTTTGGTTTGGCCAACTAGATTGGTTTTTCTTGCAATGTGAGAAGTGCTTAGCTTTGGGTTCAATCTTGGAGTGTCCTGTCACAATGAAAGTAGGGGCAGCAAGGCACGTATTGTATTGTTGTCATCGAGGATAAAAAGATGGGGTTTACATCATATTGCTTGAGTTTATTCCTCTACATCATGTCATCTTACTTAATGCGTTACTCTGTTCATCATGAACTCAATACTCTAGATGCAGGCAGGAGTCGGTCGTTGTGTGGAGTAATAGTAGTAGATGCAGAATCGTTTCGGTCTACTAGACATGGACGTGATGCCTATATTTCATAATCATTGCCTTAGGTATCATCATAACTTTGCGCTTTTCTATCAATTGCTCAACAGTAATTTGTTCACCCATGGTATTACTTGCTATCTTGAGAGAAGCCTCTAGTCAAACCTATGGCCCCCGGGGCTATTTTCCATCATATATGTTTCCGATTTACTATTTTGCAATCTTTTACTTTCCGATCTATAAACCAAAAATACCAAAAATATTTACTTTACATTATGTTTAGTTTCATCTATCTCTATCAGATCTCAATTTTGCAAGTAACCGTGAAGAGATTGACAACCCCTTGATCGCGTTGGGTGCAAGTTGTTTGATTGTTTGTGCGGGTATTGGTGATTTATGCGTTGTCTCCCACTGGATTGATACCTTTGTTCTCTAACTGAGGGAAATACTTATCTCTAGTTTGTTGCATCACCCTTTCCTCTTCAAGGGAAAAACCAACGCAAGCTCAAGAAGTAGCATGACTGAATCTCGGAAGCTTGCTGATGACTTCCTCTTCATGGTTTTAAGCAATGTCGCTTGTTGCCCCATTCGGACCTCGACCTTGCTGATGGCTTCAGGAAGCCCCCGAAAGGTGTAGAAGTTACTGCCACCGAAGAGAAAGCCGCCCCACTTGCCACCAAGGTCCTTTCTGTCCCAACACCTCCACACGGTCGCCAGGCTCGGTGTTGAATTCTTCTTCTTGTCGTGCTGTCCTGTAATCAAAACAATGCTGCATGTCCAATGTTTAGACATTATGTTGTTTATGCTTTACACGGAACTTGATGCATTCGCCTAATCTGAATTGCGTGTTTATCCCTTTTGAGTTTTATCCATTTAGTGTTCATAGGATTAGTCTCTATGCACATTCTAGTTCCCGGGCGGTATCATATTGCCGCAATGTTCATAAGGGTCTGGCTCTTAACACTTATTTTGGTGTGGATGCGTCCCGACAGGTTTTTCCTTAGTGTTTCCGACGCAGCCACCCATTCCCGAGCTGACTCTGAACGGAACAAGGGTGCAGACAAGAATCTAGTAAAGGTACCATCTTTTGAAACATTTTATCATACGAACACCTCGGCACTCAAAGGGATAAACAAATGCGAATACAAAAACCTGTAGCAACACAATGATATCATGAATTTAGCTCGTATATGTGTCTCCATCTATTCCTCTTAGCTTCTACAACTCATTTGGCCCATAGGCTTCGGGAAAGATGGCGCAACTTGTATATTGGTTGCTAGTCCCCGACAAGGGTCAGTAAAATCCATTTGTATTTCGTGGGCGGCAGGATGCGATGTCGGGCACGGCGGGTTTCTCTCTCCTTCTCTTCACACTCTCTAAACAATCCAGTGGCGAGTGGCAAAAAATTCACACCAATGCGGACAGCCTTGTCGGAGTGTACTTGCCGGGGCATCGATAAATGGATTCGCACTTGCGTTTTACTCAGGAATTCCCCTAGTAGGGTAAATACCGAACCGAGTGTCCCGCAGTGATGAGGACATCAATACCATTGTTACACCCACAGCCCCTACTGCCATACATACACCCACAGCCCCTGCTGCTATACATACGGGACCAATTACTAGAGCTCGTGCACACCAATTGAATTATCGGGTACTTTCGTTTCTTGGTAACGATTCTAATGTTCAGGAGAATATGATGCTGCCTAAATTGGATACATTTTTTTTGCTTAAAAATGGAGGGCCTAGCTTGGACAAGAAAGATGAATCTTGGAGCAAGTTCAAGCATGGAGATGATGGCAAGCGCAAGGGGAACAAGAACGGAGTTACAAGTTATGATTCCAGGACTTTGAAGCCACCATAATGAGTGCATGAAGCCTTGGACGAAATATACAAGATGCCACTTCATAAATTTCGTCCAGAGGCTATTCTAGGTGCTGCGTCACCTTATTTTTGGGTTAGGCCCATGTAATTTCAAAATACTTGATTATAGGCAGTTTTTAGAGTCCGTATGTGTGGGGAAACAAGAGTTAGGGTTGGTTTCGGACCCCTCGTCCAAGGGCTGCGAAATTCCCCCCTCTCTCCTCCATATATACAGCCCTTAAGGCATCGTTTAGACTTTGGGTTTTGTTTAGATTAAAAGTTCGCCATAGCTGCAACTTCGCGTACTTCGTTTGTGTTCAACAACGAGACTAAGATGTCACAAGACCCCACCTTGATCAATAAAGCTTTCATCTTATATTCGGAATATCTAGATTGCAATCTCAGTTTCTTGCTTGTTCTTCGTTTGCTTGCAGGAAACAGACCCTCGTGGTCAGGTTGATGGTGCTTCGACATGGTCAATAACCCCTCGGATGTTGGTTTAGCGATTGCTAAGGCGCGACATCTCGCATGTTCGTAGTCGGATCGTCAAGGTTGAATCCCACAAAAAATGATAGCCACCATCTCATCGAAACATCGGGACACCTTTGCCTCTATCAAGTAGTATCAGATTTGCGGGTTGCTCGGTGAGATTTTACAGTTTTTTCATAGTATAGATCGAGTCTGTTCTACATACCTACAGTCCACAAAAAAGCCAAAAAAATTTAGGGTTAGTTCATCATATCCGAACTAGTCTGAGCCTTTGCATAGTCCTTTCAGTATTTTGCTTTGTTGAATTCGCGGCTGCATCGTCGTGTCTAGTTGTTGGTCTTAGAGTCTAGTCTTTTAGAGTTTTAAGTTCTGGTCATAAGTTGTCACGTCGCCGCCGCACCATCATCATCGCCCCTGCCATCTACCACCACCTCTTATCCGCCACCGATCTGTCTCAATATACCATCACCAATCCGTATCCATATACCACCACCAGTCCATATCCATATACCACCACCAATCCGTATCCATATACTACCACCGCTGCCATATCCTACCACCATATATCCATCACCAATCCGAGTACCTTTCATATTAGGTTTGTTTTCGAGATCCATCTAATTTACGATTCGTGTTTCCTTGCCTGAGTAGGTTTCGAAAAAAAAGATTCTGGAGACCCCCGGGCAGTTTTTAGGCCAAAATTTTCACAGGCAAAAATATTTTTTTCCCTATCCTATTTTTAGGCTTTTCTGAGTCTTTTGAGCCACGTGCCATCATAGTGGTTTTTTGTCGCCCTTTTTCGTCGTCGCTGCCCTGATTTCCGAAAAAAGTCAAAAAAATTCATGCCCATCCTGTCAGTTTGATGAGGGAAGAGTTTTGAGACACTCGCCATTATAGTGATTTTTCGTAAAAAAAAGAGGAGCGCA
Organism: Triticum urartu; assembly: GCF_003073215.2. Taxonomy (NCBI): domain Eukaryota; kingdom Viridiplantae; phylum Streptophyta; class Magnoliopsida; order Poales; family Poaceae; genus Triticum; species Triticum urartu. The sequence continues at coordinate 340,589,411 of NC_053028.1, forward strand.
AAAAACATAGTGAATTTTTTTCCAGAGTGTGCTTTTCCCTTGTTTACGTGCAGCGCCGTGATTTTGTTAGTGTTCTAGGCTCGCGTCTCTAGCACGGTCTAGCCTAGGACCAGCACAGTACCGTCATTGAGCGTTTATTCAACTTTGCATCTCTGGATTGATTATTGCTAATTTGTTTGCTACCATCTTATACGCCTTCCCAGCTCCACATACATCTACGTCGTACATTTCACTCTCCCTGGTAATCGCTCTACCCAAGCTTTGAGAGTTTTGACTACAATGGTTGCCGATCACCACCTACTGCTTGGTAAGAACTGGTAAGAATCTGAGATTCTTGACGGATTTGTGACTGTCCACCACAACACCACTTCCTAGTAGTTTATAGGACCATATTCTTTTGTGTTCCTATTATTGCTAACCATGGCAGGATCACAAGCCGATGAGACTGACTGGAAGAACATGACGAACAAAGAGTTACATGATAAGTTTCAGCAAATGAAGAGTGGACGGGTAGAAGATGTGCTAAACAGATTTGAAGAGGCCATGGAGAAGATAGATGGCATTGAGAAGACGTTCGAAACCAAAGCTCGATAACAAGTTTAATGAATTGCTAGCGCGTCTTCCACCACCATCGCCGGTTGCACCTATCGCACCTCTACAACAACAAGAACAACAACAACGTCACCTTCCAAATCAAGTGGGACGAGCACAGCGCGTTCCCATTGACCCTGGGCAAAATTCTGGTGCCCCTATTGATGCTTTGGTAGCTCCTGCTGCTACTGCAGAGGTGGAGGACCATTACGAAGATGAGGTTGATCAAAATCAGAACTATGTGCAGCCACCAGCACCACCACCACCACCACCAGGTCGTCCTCAGGTATATCATCACAATGGTAGGGCTGCACCACCATCTGAGGTACGAGATCATGACCTTTTTCCTAAACTAAAGTTGAATATTCCACCATTTGAGGGTAGATATGTTCCGGATATATATCTTACTTGGGAGTTAGAAACTGAACAAAGTTTTACATGTTTACAATATCCCGAGGAGAGACGTGTTCCTGCTGCTGTTTGTGCTTTCACTAGTTTTGCATGTGTTTGGTGGTCTGAACATTGTAGATTATATCCTATTCCAGCTACTTGGGCTGCTTTGAAAACTGCTATGTGTACTCGTTGGGTTCCACCATATTATCAACGTGAATGACTTCAAAAATTGCAGCGTTTAAGACAAGGAAAAAATATGTAGAAGAATATTATCAAGAATTACAAACTGGCATGATTAGATGTGGTATTGTTGAGGAGAATGAAGCTATGCTTGCATGTTTTATGGGTGGATTAAATAGAGAGATTCAAACCATTCTAGAGTATAAGGAGTATAATAATATCACTCGTTTATTCCATCTTGCTTGTAAAGCTGAACATGAAGTGCAGGATCGACTGTCATTGGCGCGAACTAACTTTTCTGCAGGTCGATCTTCATCATGGACACCACGTGCATCCTCTACTTCCACTGCACCAGCACCTCCATCAGGTGCCACCTCCAGTCGTGATACAAGAAAGCAGGCACGACAACCACTATCTGCCAAGAGCACACCTGCCGGGCGTGCGCAGAGCTCTTCTTCCATGGCATCAACAGGGCACAGAAGTGATTTATTTGTGGTCATTGTAAGGGAAGAGGACATTTTGCGAGAGAATGCAAATCTTAGCGTGTGATGATTGCTATTGAGGATGGTGGGTATGAGTCCGCTAGTGACTATGATGAGGAGACTTTGGCTCTTATTACACATGAAGAACACGGTGGAGATGATTCTGATCATGAGACGCAATACATGGCTACAGAAGATGCTGACAGGTATGAATGTTTAATTGCTCAACGTGTTTTGAGTGTGCAGGTTACACAAGCTGAGCAAAATTAGAGGCATAATTTGTTCCATAAAAGGGAGTTGTGCAGGAACGATCTGTTCGCGTCATCATAGATGGAGGGAGCTGCAACAACTTGGCTAGCATGGAGATGGTGGAGGAGCTATCTCTCACCACAAGACCACATCCACATCCTTACTACATCCAATGGTTCAACAACAGCGGCAAGGTTTAGGTAATACGTACTATTCATGTGCATTTTAGTATCTCTACATATGCTTATTATGTTGACTGTGATGTGGTACCTATGCAAGCATGTTCCTTATTACCTGGTAGACCATGGCAATTTGATAAAAAAATTCTGTACACCATGGTAGAAATAATCAGTATACTCTTCTTCATAAGGATATTCATATTACTCTGCTTCCTATGACTCCTGATTCCATTTTGAAAGATGATATTAATAGAGCTAATAAATCAAAACAGGAGAAAAATAAGAGTGAAAATCAGATTGTGGCAAAATAATTTGAGCAACAAATGAAGCCTAATAACAAACCATCTAGTGTTGCTTCTGAAATTAAATTGAAAAGTGCATGTTTACTTGACACAAAATCCGATACTGATGAGCTAGATTTCAACAAATCTGTTTGCTATGCTTTTGTGTGCAAAGAGGCATTATTTTCATTCGAGGACATGCCTTCCTCTTTTCCCCCTGCTGTCACTCACATTTTGCAGGAGTTCGCTGACTTCTTTCCACAAGACGTGCCACCGGGATTACCAACTATTCGAGGGATTGAGCATCAAATTGACGTAATTCCCGGTGCATCGCTACCCAACCGTGCACCATACCGTACCAATCCAGAGGAGACGAAGGAGATTATGCGTCAAGTACAGGAGCTGCTCGACAAAGGTTATATACGTGAATCTCTTAGTCCTTGTGTTGTTCCTATTATACTAGTGCCTAAAAAGGATGGTACGTCGCGTATGTGTGTTGATTGTAGAGGCATTAATAATATTACTATTCGTTATCGTCATCCTATTCCAAGGCTAGATCATATGCTTGATGAATTGAGTGGCTCTACAATATTCTCCAAAGTTGATTCGCGTAGTGGATACCATCAAATTCGTATGAAATTGGGAGATGAATGGAAAACAACATTTAAAACTAAGTTTGGATTATATGAGTGGTTAGTCATGCCTTTTGGGTTAACTAATGCACTAGTACTTTCATGAGACTAATGAATGAAGTTTTACGTGCTTTCATTGGACGATTTGTGGTGGTCTATTTTGATGATATATTGATTTATAGCATATCTTTGGAAGAAAATTTGAAACATTTACATCCTGTTTTTATTGCTCTACGGGATGAATGTTTGTTTGGTAACCTTGGGAAGTGCACCTTTTGCACCGACCGAATATATTTCTTGGCTATGTTGTTATTTCACAGATAATTGAAGTTGATAAAGCCAAGATTGAAGCTATTGAGAGTTGGCCGCAACCCAAAATGGTCACACAAGTGAGGAGTTTTCTTAGTCTCGCTAGATTCTATAGGCGTTTTGTGAGACATTTCAGCACCATTGCTACACCTCTCAATGAGCTTACAAAGAAGGATGTGCCTTTTGTGTGGGGTACCACACAGGAAGAAGCCTTCATGGTATTGAAAGATAAGTTGACACATGCTCCTTTACTCCAACTTCCTGATTTTAATAAGACTTTTGAGCTTGAATGTGATGCTAGTGGAATTGCATTAGGCGGTGTGTTATTACAAGATGGCAAACCTGTTGCATACTTTTCTAAAAAATTGAGTGGGCCTAGTCTGAATTATTATACTTATCATAAAGAATTATATGCTCTTGTTCGGACTTTAGAGACATGGCAACATTATTTATGGCCCAAAGAATTTGTTATACATTCTGATCATGAATCTTTGAAACATATTAAAAGTCAAGCTAAACTGAATCGTAGACATGCTAAATGGGTTGAATTCACTGAGACATTCGCTTATGTTATTAAACACAAGAAGGGTAAAGAAAATGTTATTGTTGATGCATTGTCTCGTCGCTATACTATGCTTTCACAACTTGACTTCAAAATATTTGGTTTTGAGACCATCAAAGATCAATATGTGCATTATGTTGATTTTAAAGATGTAATGCATAATTTTAAAGAAGGAAGAACATGGAACAAGTTCATCGTTAATGCTAGATTTGTGTTCCGTGCTAACAAGCTATGCATTCTAGCTAGCTTCGTTCGTCTTTTGTTGTTGTAGGAGGCGCATGGAGGAGGACTAATGGGACAATTTGGCGTGGAGATGATGGAGGACGTACTTGCTACACATTTCTTTTGGCCAAAGATGAGACGGGAAGTTGAGCATTTTGTTGCTCGCTGCACTACATGTCAAAAAGCTAAGTCATGACTCAATCCTCATGGTTTATTTATGCCTTTGCCTGTACCTAGTGTTCCTTGGGAGGATATATCTATGGACTTTGTTTTAAGTTTACCTCGAACAAAGAAGGGGAGGGATAGCATATTTGTTGTCGTGGATAGGTTCTCGAAAATGGCACACTTTATACCATGTCATAAAAGCGATGATGTTGTTAATGTTGCTGATTTGTTCTTTCGTGAAATTATTCGCTTGCATGGTGTGCCAAATACTATTCTTTCAGATCATGATACTAAATTTCTTAGCCACTTTTGGAGATGTTTATGGGCTAAGTTGGGGACTAAACAGCTTTTTAGTACTACTTGTCACCCTCAAACTGATGGACAAAGCAGAAGTTGTCAATAGAACATTGTCTACTATGCTTAGGGATGTTTTGAAGAATAATAAGAAAATGTGAGAAGAATGCTTGCCTCATATTGAATTTGCTTATAATCATTCATTGCATTCTACTACTAAGATGTGCCCTTTTAAAATTGTGTATGGTTTCCTAACTCGTGCACCTATTGATTTGTTGCCTCTTCCATCTTCGGAGAAGGTTAATTTTGATGCTAAAGAATGTGTTGAATTGATTTTAAAAATGCATGAGTTAACTCAGGAAAACATTGAGCGTATGAATGCTAAATATAAACTTGCTGGAGATAAGGGTAGAAAACATGTTGTGTTTGCGCCTGGAGATCTTGTTTGGTTACATTTGCGCAAGGATAGATTTCCTAATTTGCACAAATAAAAGCTAATGCCACGCGCTGATAATGCATAGAAACTTGAGCTGCCTGCAGATTGTGGGGTTAGTCCCACTTTTAACATTGCAGATTTGAAGCCTTATTTGGGTGTGGAAGATGAGCTTTCGTCCAGAACGACTTCATTTCAAGAGGGGAGGATGATGAGGACATCAATACCATTGTTACACCCACAACTCCTGCTGTTATACATACTTGGCCAATTACTAGAGCTCGCGCATGCCAATTGAATTATTAGGTACTTTCATTTCTTGGTAACAATTAATGTTCATGAGAATATGATGCTGCCTAAATTGGATACATTTTTTTTGCTTACAAATGAAGGGCCTAGCTTGGACAAGAAAGATGAACCTTCGAGCAAGTTCAAGCATGGAGATGTTGGCATGCGCAAGGGGAACAAGAACGGAGTTACAAGTGATGATTCCAGGACTTTGAAGCCACCACAATGAGTGCATGAAGCCTTGGACGAAATATACAAGATGCCACTTCATAAATTTCGTCCAGAGGCTATTCTAGGTGCTGTGTCACCTTATTTTTGGGCCAGGCCCATCTAATTTTGAAATACTTGATTATAGGCAGTTTTTAGAGTCCGTATGTGTGGGGAAACAAGAGTTAAGGTTGGTTTCGGACCCCTCTCTCAGGGCCACAAAATCCCCCCCCCCCTCTCCTCCATATATACAGCCCTTAGGGCATCGTTTAGACTTTGGGTTTTGTTTAGATTAAAAGTTCGCCATAGCTGCAACTTTGCGTATTATGTTTGTGTTCAACAACCTGACCAAGACATCACAAAACCCCACCTTGATCAATAAAGCTTTCATCTTATATTCGCAATATCCAGATTGCAATCTTAGTTTCTTGCTTGTTCTTCATTTGCCTGTAGGAAACAGACCTTCATGGTCAGATTGATCATGCTCCGACGTGGTCAATAACCTCTCAGAGTTGGTTTAGCGATTGCTAAGGCGCGACGTCTTCGCACATTCATAGTCGGATCGTCAAAGTCGACTTCCTCCAAAACGATAGCCACCATCTCATCGAAACATCAGGACACCTTTGCCTCTATCATGCAGGCTCATCGACGCTGATGATGCTAAAACCCAGAGTAGCTTGATTGCCAACAAGTGAGAGTGGAAGAGAGAGAAAACCATGTACCTTTACACATGGCTCCCTATTTCCGGACAGGGCTCACAGTGTATCTGTACTTCTTGATCCGCTCGGGGCAGTCTTGTGGCCCTGATTACTAGTTTCCGCTGCGGCTGTTACCGTGGCGGAATGGGTGATGGAGGCTGGACAGGGCCGTCTGGGGAGCAACGTTGCTCTACCTCTTTGTCCTCGTCATACTCCGCCTTCTCTTAGGCGCCATTGAGTAATGAAGCTATTGATGGAGAAATTGGCGATGAAGGTGACACGCTGTCTATGCTGTTGGGTTCGCGCAAGTGATCCCCCTACCTAGCGCACCAAAGATGTCGTGGGAAACCACAACCACCTATGGGCCATGAGCCCCTATTGGTTGGGCGGGGGGATGGATACGTTGCACAAAGAGCAAAGAAGCATAACACACGGGCAGTTTTACCGAGGTTCGGGCTGCTGTGAGGCATAAACCCTACTCCTGCTTTGGTGGATTGATGGTGGATAATGGTGGAGAATGCGGCGCTCTTGCTCGACAGGGTTGCCTCGGGGCGAGAGTGGCCATGCGCGTATGAATGTGTGAGGGTCTGAATCCTTTCTACGGTTGCCATGGGCCTCCATTTATAGATGAGGGGGTCACCACGTTGGCAAATCAGTCTTTTACACACTGATATGATAGCAGACAGTGCTATCATACCTAAGTCTGCAGGCGAACAGAGCGCATTAAATGCGCGCTTAGTGTCACATCACAACGTGCCCGGCAGGACTTGCCGGGCTGTTTTGCTAGCTTCGCGCCTGCTTGCTTGACACGTGCTAGAACGGGTGTCATATGGAGGTGTTTTCCATAGGAAATGGCTGCCATGTGGCAGGAAGTAGCCACTTAGTCACTTAGGGGCTTGACACCGCACCGATTGATGACTTGTGTTGCTATGAGGTGGTGCGGTGGAGTGGCTTTCCTCGGCAAGCCCCGGCAGGCCTGCCGGGACGATCTGGAGGCTTGCTTCCGGGGTAACCCCAGCCGCACCAGGCTCGCCTGCCCAGCAAAGGAGGTTTTTCCCTTAGTGACATCTCGTCTCTCTGGCTTGACTTGGTCTCCTTGATCCGCACTTTGATTCCCTAATGAGGTGATCTCCTCACTTGGCCTTGTCTTTGATCTTTGTTGGCCCGGTGATCGACTGTCCATGCACGAGTTAGGGGAAAAACACATACCCCTGTTCGTTTACCCCAACAGCCATCGATGGTTCCACCTCCAAGGTTTCCATGACAACTTCTTCCTTGGGGAACTCATCGTATAACACTCCCATTTTTTTCTTAGGAAGGTCCATGTGCTCAGCATAGCTTTTAACAAATCGAAGCACACCAACAGGGTCAAGATAAAGTTCATCACTCATTATGCTAACTCTCCCTCAATTAAAATAAGCTTTTGTGCAATCCCCCGAGCTTCATGATTGGCAAGTTTACTGTTTAATAATTCCCAAACTCAAGGTGCCAAAGTGGTAGTAAAAGCACCACCCGAAGCTAAATCTAAGTCTTCTTTGGAATCATCCTTATGTCCTCCATTGAAGAAATTTAACACAAGCCAATCAGGGAGTCTATGGGGCAAGTAATCATTAAGTAGAGTTTGATACCTTTGATATGCCTTTATTAGACTCCCTCCGGGTCTTTGTCGAAAATTTAAGTCTAACACCTAGCTTTATAAGACATCATCTCCAAATTGTATTCTGCTAGGAATGTTGCGGCCAATTTTTCCCATGTGTCAAAGGTACTTGTAGTATGAGACACTACCCATGCTTTCGCAGTAGCGGTTACAGTATGTGAGAATAATTTAAGTTTCATATCATTAGAGATGAAAGCTTCAATTTGAATGTCCCACACACGTCATCAAAGAATTGCAAATTTTGGTAAGGGTCCTTGTCCTCCTTGCCTTTGAATTGCTTACTTTGCAATAAACCAATGACACTTGAATTCACCTCAAAAGCCACACCGACAAGTTGGGACCCAATGATGTAAATATTTCCTCTATAGGTGATCCAGTAAGTCACATGGCATCAATTTGGTAGTAATGCCCAAATTCAGCTATGGTTGCTCTAGACATGCAAACAACTTAGTACACACAATTAAACCAAACTTAAGACAAAGACCAAAATTTCTCAGCTCCTCGACAGTGGCGCCAGAAAAAGCTTGATGTCCTTCAAGTGCAGAAGATTTAGTTGTAGCATTTTCGTAGTAACATTATCTATCCCACAGGCAGCACACAAATCAACTTTTTATCTCTTGAAGTGTTTAAATAGCTATGCCTGCTAGTTGTAAGCAATCCAAATCAATGGTAATATGATGGAGATGGTAGCGAACATAAAGGTAAAATAATGAAATGAAATTTCGTGACAATGGACGCAAAGTAGGGTGTCAAAATCAATAAGACTAAAGCGTCCCCAGGGAGTTTGGCTTCCCCACTAGTGTCTATCTATAGCGGTGTCTAAACACAACACTAATTCGGATTCCTAAGCCACTTCCCAATTTTTTTGTGGGCAGAACCTGTACACATACATGCATACATGTAGTAGTCCCATATTACATACATCAACACCATTCTTCCTAACTCTGGTTACCAAAATAATTACTAAGGGGGGAAAGGTCCCCGTGGACGTAAGATATAGGTGTTCTCTATTTACCCCATGTTGCAACAATCCGGGACGAAGGGAGATAAGCCCTGTCACGTACCTACCTCCACGACTAGCTGGTTCGCCGGCAGGAATAAGCTTCCATCCAAAATTGGCGTAGGTTGGATGGTAAACTTCACCCAACATCAAGAAGACTATTAACATAAACATGCAAATATGACATTAAATCCTAGTATGAAACGATTTATTACACGCTAGGGTTCCTCCATATCCCAGAGAACTATAAGGACTACACAAACATCAAGGGTACCAACGAGGTGAAGTGAATCATGATGAACAAGGTAATTCCACACAAGTAACAGAAGATTGAATGAACTCCCACTACCGTATTACAAAGGGACGGGGGTGAAATGATGATGATGATGATGATGATGATGGTGAAGCCCTCTCAATGCGGAGTAGCGGTGGCGGAATCTTCAGTGGGTCTCCTTTGGAAGTTTCCTGAGGCTAGGGTTCTCCCTTTGGATGCCTTTTGTCTCCTGCCTCTTTCATCTCTGATCCAATTTCATGGGGTGGAAATAGTATATGAGGCGGCGGCGCTGGCACCTCACACTACCACCCATACGAGCGGGCGCGCTCATATTGAAGGTCGTCTTTGGATCCGGAGGCGCCACAAGGCTTCTTCCCTTGGTCCCTTTGCTTCATTCTTTTATGGTAGTTAATTATCACATTAAATAACTTGATTCCATCACAATTTCCTGGGATACTTTCCATTAAACTTTATTTACTCCAAAAGATGTTACCTGGAAAATAACGACAAAAATCAGCGCATTGATGCGGTAAAATTCCACAAAGCCTATCATGTAGGCACAAAATAACGAACATAAATGTCACATAATTGATCTCATCACTCCCTCCTAATGGTTTTTAGATTACCAAGTAAGGGAGGGAGGGAGGTACCATGGTTTCCTTATTTTATTGAATACAAATAACATGAGTGACCATGTAAGTGAGAAGTTAAGTAAGCTTTGCCAATGGCTAAAGCTTTTAATATTGACTTCTTGACTACACTAATAGTAAATAATGTCACTAGATTTCAGCATATATATTAGCCATGTATCATTTCCTAACTTAACTTCCTTTTATGCACCTAGGTCATTGTTCACAAACTAAGACGGCTTAGCCGCCTTTCTCTGGGCCGTATCAGGCAAGTACTTCAACGAATGGGTAGGTTGCCAACGCAACATTATAGGTAGGAAGTTCTCCTTTCTCCAATTATGCTCATTAGACCTATAGGTGAGTAGCTAGTATAGTAATAGCCAATACTAAAAACTGATAGTAGAAGGGTCAGTGGATGACCCTTGCGAAAGTGGCCACGCCACATCCCTTTTGTAGCCAATCATTTTTCTCAACAATGTAGTTAACCAAAATGGAAAATTGCGCAGTACCGTCATGTAGAGGCATATCACTAGTTGATCGGTTCGTCCTGAAGATTAGTGCAACACTCTGCAATATAAAAAGGTAATCATTTTGCTTTGAGAATACACAACTACATAACCTGTCAATACGATACGCGGGTCCCACTGTGACGACCCGAGACGGATGCTCCAGCCGACGCTCGAGATGCCTTTCATGTTTTGTGTGCCAGCTATCTTAATTAATTGTTTGTTGCATTCATCATGTCATCATCTACATTGCATCGGCACTCTGTTGCTGTCATTTTTTTTCAAAACTTGCATCCGTCATAGTTGTTGCTTCTTCCTCGTCTCTGTTGACCCCCTCTCAGGTCAACCGGACCGCTCTCTTCCCTCTTCTCTGAGCTCATCAAACAACCTTGTCTACATGGCCTTTTGTGAAAGCCCTCGCATGCATGTCCGGAACCTCTCCGTACCCGAATCGCACGGTCATGACCGATGGATCCGGATCATCCCCAAACATCCCTAAAATATCTTCGGTTTCTTCTTTGATTATCCTAGCCTATTTTTCTCGACCATCCGATTTCGATCGGAGGGACGAATTAACCCCTACCATAGTCCCCTACCTATATAAATAGTCTAACCTAAAACGTAGGGACCTTGTCTCATCCACTCGTCGCAGCCGCCACTCCACCGAATCGCCCTCGGGGTCGCCCCTGCCCGATCCCCCCGACCAGCTTCTGATTCCCTCGATCCACCCATCCAGCCTCCCGCGCCTGCCTGCATCGAACGAGAGGAGCCCGAGCCATGCTGCAGCCATCGTCTCCTTCCTCGACCTCCCGGGGCCCCAACCACCAGAGCACCGGTCGGCCACCGGAGCACCACCACCGGTGACCAGGACAAGGACCAGGAGGGCCCTGTCGTGCCCCCTTCTCTATATCCTTCCCTTCCTCCCAGCTCCTCTCGCACTCATCTCCCTTCCTTTCTTGTTTCTCTGGTCAGGAGCTGCAACACCATGGCGCTAGGAGCTCGAACCCCTGCCTCGCGCCCTCCTCCTCATCGTCCTTCGTCGCCTGGAATCGCCGGGAGCCCACGCCAAGTTCGTCCTAACTGCTCCTCTATTTCCCCTGCATCGAGCAGCAGCAGTTCGGGCAGAGGACGTCGCCTTTGCCTCGACCCTGCTTAGGCTCCCCTCCTCTCGGCCTTCAATGCCGTCCGCGCCTCCCACGCCTTGGATCCGGCCATCCCCGCATCGTCGACCTAGTTCCAGTGCCCCGCATCCTCTGCTTCATTCAGGACGATGCGCCCTACTCGCTCGCGCCTCGCGTTGACTGTGCCCCCACCCGTCGCGTAGCCCTTCACCGGAGACCCAGCCGCACCAGGCCTCCTCTGCGTCCACCGCTTCTCGTTGTGTCGGCCTCCACCACAAGTCCCAGGCCACCACTGCTCTACATCCTCTCGAGGAGGACGACCCCAGCGCCAAGTCCCCTGGTTCCTCTTGCCTGTGTGTGCGTGCGTTGACCACTGCCCCGAGCGGTCGCACGATCGTCCCTCTTGCTCACATCGCGTGAGCCATGCCAAGGCCCAGCCGCATCCAGCCTGCCTGCTTCCGCCAAGGCCCAGGGTGAGCAGCCACCCCTGGCCTTTCCTCTGTTGGGCTTCCTGTCCAGTTTTAGCCCAGATGCTGCTTTTTTAGTTCTGCGAATTTAGCTATTATCCCAGGATTTACTGTATTATAGAAAACCCTCATACTTCATGCATATAATAACTCTAGAACCATGCATCATATGTAAATAATTTATATAGGTAAAATGCTTAGAATTTCATCTAGTTTCATAACTTCCAACTTTCATTCATGTTAAAAATGTTTAAATGTGCTGTTTGAATTAATTTGCATAATGACATGTTAAATGCTTTATTTCATAACTAATTAACCATAGCTCTGAATTAAATAATCTTTATATGTAATTGGTAGAAAAATGCATAGATTAACATGGTGCACTTTATTTTACTATTTAACAACATTAAAATATGTTTTAGGGCAGAATAGTAGCAAATTCAAAATATGCACATGGAGATTTTCCGGAATTGTTGTTTGTTGTTTCCGGCCTCATTTAAACTTGCCTAGATAGATAGTTTTATTACGCCTCACCTCTTGCCATGTTAACCAACATTTAAGATTGATGTGCACCTAAACGACAGTGAACTAAATACTTGACTGTGGTGTTTCGTCAATATGCAACTCGTTGCATATTGAGCTCCACTTAATTTGTAGTATTGTTCGTTGCACTTTGCCATGCCATGCCTCATCAAACCAGACATGCATCATCCTTGGTTGTGCATCATGCCATGTTTATGTGATGGTTGTTTACCATTTTGTTTGCTTCTTTCCGGTTGCACTTATTCTCGATAGTTCCGGTTACATTGTAATTGTGGGGATCCATTCGACTACGCCCATTCGTCTTCTTCATGGATCTGATCTTCTTCCTAGCAGGATTTCAGGTAAGATGATCGTCACCTTGGATACCGCTACTATATTTGATTTGAAAGTTGTAACGATGCTATCGCTATGTCACGCTACCTACCACTTGTTTCTCAAGCCTCCCAAATTTCCATGCTAGCCTCTAACCTTTTCCACCATACCAGTAAACCATTGTTTACCTATGTTACCGCTTTGCTCAGCCCCTCTTATAGCGTTGCTAGTTGCAGGAGCAGTTGCAGGTTGTTCCATGTTGGAACATGGATATCATGGGATATCACAATATGTCTTATTTAATTAATGCACATATATACTTGGTAAAGGGTGGAAGGCTCGGCCTTTTGCCTGGTGTTTTGTTCCACTCTTGCCGCCCTAGTTTCCGTCATACTAGTGTTATGTCCCTTGATTTTGCGACCGTAACACGATGAGGGTTTATGGGCCCCTCTTGACAGTTCGATTTGAATAAAACTCTTCCAGCAAGGCCCAACATTGGTTTTAGCATTTGCCTAATAACAACTAAAACTTGCATAGGGACCTGCCAGCCCCCGAGGTCTCTTAATCAACCCCCCGGGCCAGTGCTCTGCATGAGTGTTGGTCCACCTACCTAGCAGTCGGCGGTGCCACCTCGGGGCAACTCGATGGTATTTGGCTATCGTCCACTTAGCACAGATGCGGTTGTCCTGAGAATGAGATACGCGCGGCTCCTATCAGGGTATCAACGCACCCGGTGGTCTTGCTATTTTTGTTTTACCATTATCGAAATGTCTTGGGCACCGGGATCCCAAGTTTGATCGGATGTCCCGTGATTGAGGATTGTCTCCACGGATCGTGAGCTTGTCATGGGCTAAGTTGGGACACCCCTGCAGGGTTTGTTCATTCGAAGGCTGTGCCCACGGTTATGTGGCAGATGGGAGTTTTTAATATCTGGTTGTAGAGAACTTGACACTAGATCCGAAATAAAATACACCCATCGCATGTGTAACCGTGATTGTCTCTTTTCGACGAAGATCGGGAAGAGAACACGGTTGGGTTATGTTCGAACGTAAGTAGTTCAGGATCACTTATTGATCATTACTAGTATGCGACTGTTTGCGTAGTTTCTCATCTTACTCTTGTACTCGTAAGTTAGCCACCATACAATGCTTAGTCGCTTGCTGCAACCTCACCACTTATCCATTCCATACCCATTAAGCTTTGCTAGTCTTGATACCCTTGGTAATGGGATGTTGAGTCCTCGTGGCTCACAGATTACTACTACAATAGTTGCAGGTACAGGTAATACGATGATCTGACGTGAGTGTGATGCTTGCTTGTTTGGAGTTCTTCTGCTTCTTCTTATTCGACCAAGGGATAGGTTCCGGGTCGGGGAACCTAGGATTAGCAGGGTGGATGTCGCTCTTCTTTTTTGTTTGATTTCATCCGTAGTAGGATCCTGCTCTTCTGTATGATGGTTGCTATGTATTGATGTATTGTTGTATGAATGTTGTAACTTGTGGCGAGCGTAAGCCTTTATCTTTTATTCTCATCTATTCAGTACATGGTATGTTGTAATGATATCCACCTTGCTATGCGCTCAATATGCGGTTGTGCCCCAATCATGAATCCATCACGTGATTGGGATAGAATCGCATCTTTGGCGCTACAAGTTGGTATCAGAGCCTTACTGACCTTAGGTGCCCCCTTGATTAATCGAACAGCTGACGTTGTTGAGTCTAGAAGAAAAGTATTTTGAGTCTAGTTATATATCGGAGAGTTGGAATTCTTTTTACTCCTTATCCCCTTTGTCGCTCTGGTGATGACTCCTGACGTAGATGTTTTGGCTTCACTCTCCTATTTTTCACTCAAATTTTTTTAGGATCACGCGGGTATCTTGGAATCGGTCCGATATCATTGTGACGGGAATTCCCTCTTGGTGCCTCCTGACATTTAGGGGTTGTGAAAGTGTCTTGGGGAGTTGATCTCTAAGGTGTTTTTGTCACAGTACTTATCATTTCAGTTCTAGAATACCAAAGGTCGCCGACATCGAAAACGCTTCTATACTCTTTGTGGTAAGAGTAGTTTGACGACACCCAGTACTGGGAAGAGCGATCATATGTATTGCCACATCTAGTATATCGGATGTTTTCGAAGGTCTGAGGTGCACGATTTCTGAGGTTTTCTTTGTTATGTGTTGACGGATGGATACAGTTGGAGTGTAGGATTTGTTAGTTGTGTGAGATATTTGTGCCTCCCTGTATCCCCAACACCAGTTTGAATAACGAGAAAGTTTCGGGAGTTAATAGGTGGGAATTCAAGTAGTTACATAGGTTTATCCTTCCAACAAATGCATGAGGGCTATGCATTTGTTCCATCTTATTTCCCAAGCCAATCCTTTGTTTTGTTTTGAGTTGTGGTATTCGAGTTTCTTCAATGTCAAGTCTTGATTCCATACCTTTTCCTAAGCGGTGTTCTAATATTTCTATGGGAGTAATAATCCTTATTGATCATCGAGATTGTCATGTCAATTCTTCTCAACCGGCTTGTTCCCTTCAAGTTAATCCGATCCCTTCAACATTTGCAGGATCAATACTCAATCAGTTCTTATCAACAATGTTCATTCCGTTTGTCCCTAGTTGTCTATATTTTCCCACCCTCCCACCCTTTTTCTTCATGGAGCCAGAATCCTTAATCAAGTATCTGTTTTATTGAGTGAAGTCTCTTAATTCTTTTCCTTTAATGTTTTTACCCGGTGTTTCTTATGAAGATGCTAAGGGAGCTTCAACTTCGTCATTCTTCACTTGTTTTCTTCTCCGGTGGATTAATTTCAAGCTTCGATGTTGATCATATCTCTTCCTATTGTTTCACATATTTTCCCATGTGAATTTCTTATCCAAGGCTCTCTTATTTATTCACCTCTCCCAGTTCATATCCGGAGTGTTGAAGATATCTCAGAAGATTCGTGTTTCCATTCTCAATCTGCTCAAGTTATTTTGAGGTTGTTATCTCATTCAAGCCATTTAATTCAACCGGTGCAATCCCCCCTTTCAATCAATCGTTCAATGGTGTATCTTTGAGTGGGCCCTAACCCATAGGTATTTTTGCAGGATCTTACCTGACTCTTCTAATTTGTTTTCTTTCCGGAGCTATTCTCAAATTCTTTTCAAAGTTTGACCTAAGAATGGATCTCCATCAGTCTTATGCCTTCTCCAAAACCGCTTTTAAATTATCTTCATCTTTGGCTCAACCTTTTACCTTTTCATTCATCCGGAGTGTCTCAACAATTTTGTGGTGTTTTTCCTTGTCATTCTCAGCTTTGAAGACCGAAGAAGAGTTTCTCTTAAATCCTGTCCATTCTCTTGAAGATTCATGGTTCTCCCTCCATGCCATCCTCATAACTATTTTTGATTGTGAGAAATTCTTTTCATACCCATCCAAAGCATTTCATGAGTTGTTTCCATTTTATTCCTCTGAAGGCCATCATTTCATAATTCTTCATTCTCATCTTTCAGCTATTGTTCTCCAAATCTTACCGGTGCAACATTCAGGTATTCTCTAGTCAACTTGTCATCTCTTCATTCTCTTGTATCTAAATTCACTCAAGTATCTTCATTCGTTTTCTTATTCTTCCTGACGATTCGTTCACATTTCTTCGTTTTTTTCAATTCTTATGGTGGTTCATTCAAAATTCCCTTTCCTTTGTTATCGTATCAATTCTTTCGTTCTACCCAAAATCCTACTAGTGAGTCGTTCCAGATTTTCCCAAGTTTGCGCTATATCTCTCCTCAATCCTTTTCAAGAGGAATAAGTTGCATGCCAAATCCCTTTTTCATCAATTTGATGAGGATAGGCATAACGTAATTCTTATTCGCATTTCATCGTGGTCAAGTAATTATTTTCTTCAGAGATTTTTCATGATGAATAATCTCTCGGTTGTAAGTTGTTCATATTATCATATCCGGAGTTCCAAGTTTTGTCTCGCTTGTATCGTCGCGAAGTTCCATCTAAATCATTGCAAGGCTTCATCTTGTTCTTTCCAACTTTGCTTTCGTTTGATCATTCTTTTATTACCGGAGTTCTCACCAAGGCTCAACATGGTGGTTCGTCAAAGATTTCCTACATTCTTCAATTGTTCTTCAAGATTTCTCTCGAAGTTATGATCCGCCAAGCTATACTCTAAAATAAACATGGTGTTCAACACATGTTTTGTTTTGAGGAGTTCAAGCATTCTTCATCTTGCATTCTGAAGTGCAATCCTTTCTATCTTATCTTTTGAGGTGGTGTTATGTCATTCTTGACAATTTCTCTTCGCGTACCATGATTCATAAGTTATCAAGAATGAGATCTTTAAACCCATCATTTTCCCTTCGTTCCTGAGACCTCTTCAACCCAACAATTTCTTTGTTGGAGTTAACTTGGGTAATTATTCAACTAAAGCCTTCCCTAAGGAATGTGGCTAATTGTGGTGCTTAACAATGATTCAAGTTTTCTCTTGCATCTCGGCGAAAGAAGTGTTCATATCGTCATTCATCTCAAAGCAAGCAATTGTTTTTGTTAGTGGCAGAATTTCACCTCAAGTGTCGAGATGTTTCCATAAGCCCACAACAAGCATGTTCTTTTCGTTGTTGATTTTCTAACAACTCTATTCAATCCTTCTGTGTAAGGATGCTTTTTCAAATTTGATTGTCGTGGAAGTTTTCATTTTCTTCTCCATTGTTTTCTCTCCAACAATATAGTATTTACTCTATTGTTCCGGAGGCATTGTGATGTTGCTCTCTTCGATGCATCATCTTGTTTTGTCAAGATCATGTTCTTTTATTGCTTATCGATTTAACCGAGTGTTGTGTCTATCATTCCTCTTTTAACCGGAGTCTCATCCAAGTGCTTTCATTCTGCCAAGTTCATATTCTATTCCTTCCATTTCCAACCGGAGTGTTGTTGTAATTGATCTTTATTGTTCCTTGTACATCTCCTTTCAACCGGAGTGCTTGCATGTACTTCTTGTCCATTGTATCCCTTTCCTTATGTCTTTCAACATACAAGGTTCTCGTAATGTTCCTTGTTCCTCTTTTCTAACGGAGTGCTTTCAACTTTGTTCATCTTTGTTGTATTCTTTCTTTCAAGTTGTTAAACCTCTCGAGGTTCTTTGCTTTCACTCATTTGGCAAAGAAGTAACTTAGTTATACCTCTTCTCTTCCTCTTTCCGGTAGTCATCCCTAGATCTCAGGGCGAGATCTCTTGTAAGTGGAGGAGAGTTGTGACGACCCGAGACCGACGCTCTAGATGCCTTTCATTTTTTGCATGTCAGCTGTATTAATTAATTGTTTATTGCATTATCATGTCATCATATACATTGCATCGGCACTCCATTGCTGTCATTCTTTTCAAAACTTGCATCTGTCATAGTTGCCGCTTCTTCCTCGTCTCTGCTGACCCCCTCTCAGGTCAATTGGACCGCTCTCTTCCCTCTTCTCTAAGCCCATCAAACCCCCTTGTCTCCATGGCCTTCTTTGAAACCCCTCGTGTGCGCATCTGAAACCTCTCTGTACCTGAACCGCACGGTCCTGACTGATGGATCTGGAAAATCCCCAAACATCCCTAAGATATCTTCGGTTTCTTCTTTGACTATCCTAGCCTATTTTTCTCGACCACCTGATTTCGATCGGAGGGATGGATTAAAGCCTACCCTAATCCCCTACCTATATAAATATTCTAACCCTAAAACGTAGGAACCTTGTCCCATCCACTCGTCGCCGCCGCCACTCCACCGAATCACCCTCGGAATCTCCCCAGCCCGATCCCCCCCAACCAGCCTCCGATTCCCTTGATCCAGCAATCCAGCCTCGTCTCGCCTCCCGCGCCTGCCTGCACCGAACCAGAGGAGCCCGAGCCATTTCGCAGCCGCCGTCTCCTGCCTCGACCTCCCGGGGCCCCGGCCGCCCGAGCACCGGCCGGCCACCGGAGCACCACCACCGGCGACCAGGACCAGGACCAGGTGGGCCTTGTCGTGCCCCCCTACTCTGTATCCTTCCCTTCCTCCCAGCTCCTCTCGTGCTCATCTCCCTCCCTCTCCTGTTTCTCTGGTCAGGAGCTGAAGCACCATGGCGCGAGGAGCTCGAACCCCTGCCTCGCGCCCTCCTCCTCATCGTCCTTCGTCGCGTGGAATCGCCGGGAGCCCGCGCCAAGTTCGTCGTCGCCGCTCCTCTGTTTCTGCTGCATTGAGCAGCAACAGTTCGGGCAGAGGATGCCGCCTCTGCCTCAACCCTGCCTAGGCTGCCCTCCTGCCGGCCTTCAACGCCGTCCGCACCTTCCACGCCTTGGATCCGGCCGTCCCCGCGTCGTCAACATGCTTCCAGTGCCCCGTGTCCTCTGCTTCGTCCAGGACGACGAGCCCTACTTGCCCACGCCCCTCCCCGTTGCGCAGCCCTTCACCGGAGTCCCAGCTGCACCAGACCTCCACTGCATCCCCTGCTTCTTGTCGCGCCAGCCTCCACTGCTCTGCTTCCTGTCGAGGAGGACGACCCTAGCACCAAGTCCACTGCTTCCTCTTGCCTATGTGTGCGTGCGTTGACCACTGGCCCGAGCGGTCGCACGATCCCCCCTCTTGCCCGCATCGCGTGAGCCACGCCAAGGCCCAGCCGCATCCAGCTGGCCAACTCCCACCAAGGCCCAGGGTGAGCAGCCACCCCTGGCCTTTCCTCTGTTGGGCTTCATGTCCTATTTCAGCCCAGTTCCTGTTTTTTAGTTCTACGAATTTAGCTATTATCCCAGGATTTACTGTTTTATAGAAAAACCCTCATACTTCATGCATATAATAACTCCAGAACCATGCATCATATGTAAATAATTTATATAGGTAAAATGCTTAGAATTTCATCTAGTTTCATAATTTCCAACTTTCATTCATGTTAAAAATGTTTAAATATGATGTTTGAATTAATTTGCATAATGACATGTTAAAATGCTTTATTTCGTAAGTAATTAACTGTAGCTCTGAATTAAATAAACTTTATATGAAATTGGTGTAGAAAAATGCATAGATCAACATGGTGCACTTTATTTTATTGTTTAACAACATTAAAATATGTTTTAGGGCAGAACGGTAGCAAATTCAAAATATGCACATGGGGATTTTCCATAATTGTTGTTTGTTGTTTCCGGCCTCATTTAAACTTGCCTAGATAGATAGTTATATTATGCCTCACCTCTTGCCATGTTAACCAACATTTAAGATTTATGTGTACCTAAGCGATAGTGACCTAAATACTTGACTGTGGTGCTTCGTCAATATGCAACTCATTGCATATTGAGCTCCACTTAATTTGTAGTATTGTTTGTCGCACTTTGCCATGCCATGCCTCATTAAAACATACATGCATCATACTTGGTTGTGCATCATGCCATGTTTATGTAATGGTTGTTTACCATGTTGTTTGCTCCTTTCCGGTTGCGCTTCTTCTCGATAGTTCAGGTTACGTTGCAATTGTGAAGATCCATTCGACTACGCCCATTCGTCTTCTTCATGGATCTGATCTTCTTCCTAGTGGGATTTCTAGCAAGATGACAGTCACCTTGGATACCGCTACTATCTTTGCTTTCCTAGTTGTCTCGATGCTATCGCTATGTCGCGCTACCTACCACTTCTTTATCAAGCCTCCCAAAGTGCCATGCTAGCCTCTAACCTTTTCCACCATCCCAGCAAACCATTGTTTGGCTATGTTACCGCTTTGCTCAGCCCCTCTTATAGCGTTGCTAGTTGCAGGTGTACCTGCAGGTTGTTCCATGTTGGAACATGGATATCATGGGATATCACAATATCTCTTATTTAATTAATGCACATATATACTTGGTAAAGGGTGGAAGGCTCGACCTTTTTCCTGGTGTTTTGTTCTACTCTTGCCGCCCTAGTTTCCATCATACCGGTGTTATGTTCCTTGATTTTGCGACCGTAACATGATGAGGGTTTATGGGCCCCTCTTGACAGTTCGCTTTGAATAAAACTCTTCCAGCAAGTTTGCCACTATTTGCGTAGTTTCTCATCTTACTCTTGTACTCGTAAGTTAGATACAATGCTTAGTCTCTTGCTGCAACCTCACCACTTATCCATTCCACACCCATTAAGCTTTGTTAGTCTTGATACCCATGGTAATTGGATTGCTGAGTCCTCGTGGCTCACAGATTACTACAACAACAGTTGCAGGTACACACTACTGCAGGATGCTGCTAACGCGACACTACGATCAAAGACCCTTTGACGAAAATGTGTGCGGTTCATTAATCACAAACAGGGGTGTAAAAACCATCAAAAAAGGTGCAAAATGTTTGAGATGGCGGAGCCATCAAACATGGTTTAGATTTTAGTTGCGTGTGTGATTCAGGGCACACGGTTAACCCGCTCAACCCGTTTGCAATGATGGAGAACAACAGAAATGGGCAGCCATATCAATGTGTGTACCATATATGGCATACAGTTCGCTCCGATGAACGGTTTGCTATTAGGGAGTGCAACAGAAACGGTTAGCCAGGTCAAGGTGTGTGTGATATAGGGCATACGGTTCACTCGGACGAACTGTTTTTGATTAGCGAACACAACAGAAACTATTCAACTTAACAAGATGTGTGTGATACGTGGCAAATAGCCGACTCGGATGAACTGTTTGCGATGAGAAATTACAACACAGATGGTTAATACAGTTAGTTCGTGTGTGATTCTGTGTGTACAAAAAACTTTGAAAAATGCAAACTTATTGCTTGCGGTGGCTAGGAGTATCGCACACGATGCTTCTATGAGTACTCGTGTGAGATGATTAGTAAGTTACACATACGTTTCCTTATGTTAACACTTGTGTGATAAATAACACGGGGCACCGGACATGGTACTCGGGTTGTGTGTGTGCTGCACTTAGTCTTCCTGCACTCCAGCGAGTGATTCCCGCGCTCCGTAGGCAGAGGCGGGTCGGGACACTTGGAAAGAATGGCCGCAAGGGTGCCATGCTGATCATGGAGTCAGAGAAGACCATCATCGGAAGGCTGCCAGCTCAGCCTTTTAGCTTATATTTTATTATTATTGTATGCATATGTAGGCCGTGAGTGTTCTAGGCCTTGCCACATGTGGCATTTTAAATTATCCTGAATATGTAAGACAATTATTAAGAATTATTAACTGTTGCTATTGTAAATTTTCCTCAACAACGAGCAGAGCACGCGCAGGGACGCCAGAGCGGACCGCGCCGCGGCCGCCTCAACGGCGAGCAACCACATGGTCAAACATCTGCCATCAATAAATTTTGACCTTGTTTCTCGTCACATTGCAGATTAAAACACAATAAGTAATTGCAAATATGTCCACATCTATCAAACTAATATGTGTTCACACTTAGCACCGGGCTGTAAAAACTACCCACCCGAAAATTACTTCACAATTCCTCTCATCATCACCTACAAAATTGGTCTTTCCTGTCAAGTCGTTCCGCCATGACCGGTAGGGGGAGTTTAGGGTGGACATATAACCCTGTAGCAAAGACCAAGGCCGCGGAAGCACTAGAGAGGTCCCGCCGCGAAGCCGCAGCCACAGCCACAGCAGAGATGTCCCGGCGCACCGCGGAGCCCTCGAACGAGCTCTCACGGGCATGCGAGGGCTCTCACAAACGCATTCGCAGCGTCGGCCATCATGACAAGCCGACGTTCCCGAAGTCCTTCGCCGGCGACGACGACATTCTCGCTGGCGTCACTACGCAGCAAGAGCTGGTCAACGGCTTGACATCAGCGATGCCTCGGTTGACAAGGCGACCGGCCTCGTCGAGCAACTCATGGGTGACAATGTGAAGCTCCTCATGTTGCTCACCGAGAAGGAGGAGGAGGCTGCTGACTAGAAGATGTTGCATGAGTAGAGCAGTGCCTCGGAGATGACGCTGAAAGTGGTCGTCGAGGAACTAATGGGTGGCTTGAGGAAGCTCCGGATCAAGCGCCAGCAGGAGGTGGAGGAGTCTGTGGCTTCTTTCAAGCAAAGTCGTGAGGAATTGAAGAAGGATCTAGAGGATTTCGTCACCCGGCGATCCATCAACGAGTAGAGACAGTAGTGACCCAGATCGTTGTCTACAATTTCCTTCTTCTCTTGGCCCCAAGTCTTCTGGGCTTTGCCGCATGTGGCATTTTAAATTATCTGGAATATGTAAGACAATTATTATCTGCGCCATTGTAAATTTGTCGTCGTATTATCTGTTGCCATTTTATTTGTGGTCGTATTATCCGTTGCCCTATGTGGCAATTTAAATTAGGGCGGAATACGAGTTGAAAACATGACCAAAGCAAATGCTGCCATGGGATCACAATCAAAGACCCTTCGTCCAGGTGCTTTAATTAACCCATTAATGGAGCAGTTGTGAGCGAGGCGGGCGGCGGCTGGTGCATGGAGGTCAAAGAGCTCTCTTCCCGGTGAGCATGGGCTGCCTTGCTGCTCGCATGTGTCTCATCGAGCCTGCGAGCTGGACAGGATGCACGCATCCCATCGAGCCTGCGTGGCGGACTGCTCGCACACGTCCCGTTGAGCCTGCACGGCAGACTTCTCGTGCTTGTCCCGTCTAATCAAACAACCGCACGCACGCCACCGAGTATGGTCGAATTTTGACACAGTTAATATAATACAACCGTTTGCGATATTAACATGTTAGCTTTTTGTTTCAAAAAGGACTTCGTTGGCTACTAATGTGTGCGCCTCTTCTCGAACTGGGCGATTTTTTTACCACGACATATATGTGCCATGTCATGAAACCATGCCAAGTTTCATGTTTTTTGGGTGAGTTTTTGATTTACTAGGATTTAAAAACCGAGATTCTCAATGTTTCAGGACGACGAAAAGTTTGTAATTCATTCCCATTCCTTAAATGAGACCTAAACATGCACCCAATGACACATGTATAATTTCCCACCCATTTTGCCTCACTTTAGCAAGTGCTTGTAGTTCAAATTTGAATTATGGGCTACACTAAATGCATAGAAAACTTATTAGTAATATATATATACATATACAATGGCCAAACGAACCCTGAACAGTTTCAAATTTCAGCCCGACACTCCTTTTATTCTATGTTGCCTGTGGAAAACAAAATTCAAGGTGAGAAGAGGCAGCGATTATTTTTTCTCCCACAAGAGGGGCATGTTTCCCTACCGGAACATGAGGGTTGCGACAGGCTCCAGTTTGTAAGAGGCTTGTAATATAGCTTCGCCCAAATTGGACAATTATATGTACCATGTAGTGACGCCATGCCAAGTTTCATGATTTCCTAGTGGGTTTTGGATTTACAGAGATTTAGAAACCAAGATTCGCAATGTTTGTGGACAAGCCAGGACGGGGAGACGGTTGAATTCGTTCCCATTTGTTCCATGAGACCTAAACATGCACCCCCAACGAAACATGTATCTTTTTTCTAGCCATGTTGGTGCACTTGAGCATGTATTTGTAGTTCGGATTTGAATTATGGACATTAAATTACCTAGTAAACTCAATTAATGAATAAAAAAGGTCAAACGAACCCTGAATAATTTCAAAGTTTAGCGCGAATCTCCCGTTGTTCTATGTTGCGTGTAGAAGAAAATATAAGGCTAGAAGAGGGAGTGATTATTGTTTGGCCCACGAGGGGACACATTTCCCTATCGAAACCACGAGGGTTCTTGCGATAGGCTCCAGTTTGTAAGAGGTTTGTAATAAAGGTTGGCCCAAATTGGCAATGTTTTACCACGACATATATGTGCCATGACATGACATCATGCCACCTTTGATGACTTTTCGGTGAGTTTTGGATTTATGGGGACATAAAAACCGAGATTCAGAATGTTTCAGGACGGGCCAAGACACCGGTATGGTTGTATTTCGTTCCCATTCCTGGCATGGTACCTAAACATGCACCCAAGGACACATGTATAATTTTTCTAGCCATTTTGGCAAACTGGAGCATGATTTGTAGTTTAGATTTGAATTATGGACATTAAATGCCTAGAAACTCAATTAGTGTATATATAAAAAGGCCAAACGAACCATGAATAAGTTTTAATTTCGGCACGGATATCATGTCGTTCCATGCTGCCCGTGGAAGCAAAAATAAGGAAAAAGAGGCAGTGATTACATTTCACCCATAAGGGGGACATGATTCCCTATCGAAACCACGAGGCTTCTTTGAGAGAAGCTCCAGTTTGTAAGAGGCTTGTAATAAAACTTGCGCCACAATGGACGAAAAAACTCCTCGACATATCAGTGCCATGTCGTGACACCATGCCAGATTTCACGATTTTAGGCTTAATTTTGGATTTATGGGGATTTAAAAACCGAGATTCTTCTCACAAAATGTTTTCAAATAGCATGCAGTTCACTCATGAAAGCCGATATTCAATGAAAACTTTGTGGAAACCATATTTTAAAGTTTCATAAAAATTTGAAAAAAATGTGGGTTGTTAAGAAGGTGATGTTTTATTGCGACACAAAATTTGAAGTTGAAAAACATTATGAGATGTGAGCTATGAAAAAGGCAAATTCAGCCCTAAATAGTGACATTACTATTCGGCACTATTCAACGCTGATTTTGTCTTTTTCATAGATGACATCTCGTAATGTGTTTCAACTTGAAATTTTATGTGGCAATAAAACAACATTCTCTTAACATCTCATATTTTTTTGAATTTTTTTTTAAAAACTTTAAAACATCTTTTTCTCATGGTTTTCACCAGTTTCCACTGAATATTGGTTTCCGTATGATATTCTCCCCCCATATGCGCGCGCGATCTGAGTCGTGCGTTCTGATTGGCCAGAACTCAAACCCCACGGATCGTACGTGTGCACCGTTGGATGCTCCCAGATCGAACGGCAACCTTGAGCCCTTTCGACAGCACATCCAGTACATGGGTAAGCACTGTGCGCATGCGTCGTGCTAGATCACGCTTCCTTCTCTACTAAGTTTTCAAAAGAGGCTACCATTTCTCGTCACTCCTCTCATCGGTTTCCCGCCTCTTCTCCCATTGTTTTCTCACTACCAGTGTCAGTGCTCATTGAAGGTTTGAGTCATATATGCATGATGTAGATGTTCGTTTAATTCTTAGTTCATCTCATCCAAAATCAATTAGTTTTATAAAAAAAATATTTTAAGATTCATTGAATTGTGCATTGTAAAGGTAAAAACAAAAGGTGACAATTCATTTAGAAAAAAAAAAAGTTTGGGAAATTAAGATATGGAAGATTCTAGAGAAAAGTGCTTGTGTTTTGAGGTTTGTGCATTATGCTTAAGTTCAACCATGGAGTCTTCTAGATTGTACATGTGGCAGAATCTGGTGGAATGTAGATGATATCCAATAGCCAGTAATGCTCGGGTTTGCCATCTCTGTACCGTCGGATTGGCTTCATCCAACGACCAACTTTCAAAGTTATTCACACACTATATAGGTGTATAGATATATATAGATGCGTCCCATGCTAGACCAAATAAAGTTTGAACGCATGCGTGGGACGACCCCCCCCCCCCCCCCCCCCCCCCCCCCGCAGCCTCGAAGTTGGGAAACTGACATCGTATGTATTGAACCAGGCTTGGAGTCGGGTACGGTGTTCGGTTTGTAATGTAGTTGGTGGCCCATCGAAGTTGTGAATTTGGAATTTAAACACATCACATACCACCATACCCATCCATATTTTCTAGCTGCATGCAGTGTATACGAGGTCTTCTGATCGACCACGTCTCCCTTGTGCGGTTTTTTGGTGATGACATGCATATATGTGGTCTCCCCAAGTGTATATATATCAT
The DNA here is from genome assembly GCF_003073215.2 of Triticum urartu. NCBI lineage: Eukaryota > Viridiplantae > Streptophyta > Magnoliopsida > Poales > Poaceae > Triticum > Triticum urartu. The sequence continues at coordinate 340,615,851 of NC_053028.1, forward strand.
CCCTTTGACCGATAATGAGGGGTATGTGTTGGCCATGAATGGATTCCTCCTAGTTCGTGTTAGGGTCGGTCACTGTCACATGTCGCTCAACCAAAGCTCAAGCTCATGCGTTGTCAGGAATCCCTCCCACATGCTCGGATTGCTGGGTTCGACCTACATCAAACCATGCGTATCTCGTCCTTAACTACCTTGCCTTCATGCTTGTTGTCTATATCGAGAGGTAGGCACCACATCTAAATTGTACATTATTCTGTATCGAGAGGTATCCAATGGTGCTTTTGGGTTTACGAGGCAGGTGCCACCAAAGTTATGCATTGTGTATTTAAAGTTTTAAACATCCCCAATATTCCTACATATATTTGGCCACTTCCAGGTGGTTCTTGACTTCTGGCCCCTCTCATCGATCTTCGATGACGTTCCCAACCATGGGCCCATGTGGTCAAAGTTGTGCATTGGAATTTTGAACATCACAGACCGCCCTTTTCACTCATATATATTTGGGCCAATGCTGGTGTGGCTGTCTTCTAACCCTCTAACATTATTTTTTGCTGCAAAGACTCTGATGACGCTCAACGGACACAGGTATAATATCTTAACCGTGTGCGATACAAGTGCTTTGTGAATCACCACGCCTGCGCAAGCGCGAGCAAAGGTGGAGGTACTGGCTCAACCATGTGTGATGCAAGTGCGCTATAAAATCACAATGACCGCGCAAGCGCGATCAAAGGGTGGAGGTACTGGCTTAACCGTGCGCGATGCAAGTGCGCTGTAAAACCACCACATGTGCAAACTAAAGGCGTGTAAATTTATTTGGAAATTAGGACGAACTGTGTGTGATAGACCAGCTAGCTAGAAATATAAAAACAAACTACCCGCCTTGAGCTTTGCAAAAATCGGCGGTTCGGCACCACTTTTCCTTATTATCATACACGCATATTGTTATTCGACCGTGCGCGTGGGCACTCCCGCCCCGCATCAATTCCTTTACCCAAATTTTAGTAGCCACCATACTTAAACTGTCACCCACACTCCTCCAGCACCGACCTTATAGTAAAATTGCAGTAGCCGAGGCATTTGAACCATCACCCTCCCTCGTCCACCAGCATCAATTTTTAGTAGCCGTGGCGTATCCTCAAACCCCATCCCCTACACAGTCCCCCACCTGCCCCCTCCCCCCTCGAACCCTAGCTCGCGGCCGCCGCCGGCACCGCCGCCAACCCATGCTGGTCTGCCCGTTCCTCGTAGCTTAGATAATAAAGTTTAGGTTACCCAGCGATTCCCATATCGTCGCCCCACTCCCTTGAGTTTTTAGATGAGGCATGCGGTGTCCCTCCCCACCAGATCTACATCCCCTACTCCAGAATGTCGACGCCTAAGCTCGACCACTTATCCCGGGGAGCCCGACGAGCGTTCAACCAAGAAGAGGTTTATCATGGCCTCTCCAGCGGACGTTGGCGAGGTGACCGCCGTTCACCCTGACCTGTCGATCCCGAAGCAACACGTCGCCATGGAAGCCAGCGAAGACATTGACTACGTTGCCATGCCAAGGGCTTCATGATGTAGGGTGGAACCCTATACGGCCGACCTTTCACGAGAGGAGCAGATCCCAACTAAGAACGCAGAGAACACGGGGAAGAATGGGGAGAAATCACAATGGGAAACACTCAAGAACAAGTCCAATCACACATCCACTAGACAATCAAACACACAAGATCCACAAGGTACATGAACAACAAAGGGAAAGATACAAGGTAAGGTTCATCTCCATGAGGAGGTCTTGAGGGGGTCTTGAATCCAAGGGGATCTTCTCCGAAGAGGGGCCGCGGTCTCTCTCGTGGAGTAGATCAATAATGGATAAGCAAAGCTCTATCTCTAGATGAGCTACTACTTTGCTAACCCTAACTAGGAGGAGGGGGGTAGTATATATAGTCTAAGCCACGAAGAGGTGAGTGGGAAAGGGATATATGGGCCTCTGGCCCGACTCTGCGTGTAGGCAGGCGCCGGTTGTCCGGGCTGGGGGACGGATGTCCGGCCGTTCATGGGACGCCGGATGTCCGGGGCACGGGCCGGATGTCCGGCTGAAGTGGCAGTTCGAGTCCTTCTCTGGATAGGGGATGCTGGATGTCCGGGCATTGCTGAGGCGCCGGATGTCCGGGCACAAGGGCCAGATGTCCGGCCGCTGATGCTTCGGCCGTCTGTTGGTGCAGCTCCTTGGAGGCTGCACAGGTGCCGGATGTCCGGCCTCTGGCCCGGATGTCCGGCCGCTGTAGCTTCAACAGCTCCGTCTTCTTCCGTCGTCGCTTCTAGGCTTCCCTCGCGTATGGTGTAGTTGTTCCTTGGCGCTTACACTCCTCCTCAACATCTGTGAAGCTCCGACAATACCTATGCATGCACATGGGAGAAGTGTCAAGTAGTATACCTTCCTCGGAGGGGTCAAGTGAGCATGTGTAAAGGAGATGATTCACCTTTATCTATGTGAAGTAGATGTCGCACGTGTCACTTGCCAAATGGACTCTTGACATGGTGATGTCCATAGGATGCTCCGCATCATCTCCCCTCCCTTGGGAAAGATCCAACCTCGGATCGAAAACCAAATCACCATGGGAAAGAGATGGCTTTGCCATGTAGAAGTGGACGTTCACCAAGTACTTGTCATCTTGAAGCTCGAAATGGGCACTCTCCATTGTCGCACGGTCTTGTGATTCCTTCAAAAGGAGTAAGGACAACAAACACTTGGAAAAACAAATGTGGTTAGTGTTAGTGCAAAACCAAGCATTCAAGAGGTTATTCACCAAATAAGTGTCGTCATCATGCAAAGCATATGTTGTGGCAAAGGATTGGGACATGGCATGTAAGCATATCAATCGAGCACAAGCAAAGAAATCATGGGGACAAACATGTGAATGTGAGGTAGTGATGCAAATATGTGTGACAGGAGAAGAAGCATCTACCTCAAGTTCATAGCAAGAATTCACAAATTGCTTAATGAAAGGTCTATGGTAGGCATAGGAAACATTCACAACACCAAATAAAATGAAGTGTCTAAACACATTGGTCAAGTGCAAGACAATCCAAGCATAATGTGCATGGGGTGTAGTGAATATCGTGTGGCACTCAACACAATGGAAAGAGCAATTGTTCATCATGTGTGAGGCAATCAAGGCAAGCATGTAGCAATCAATGGGACATGGCATATGTGAAGTGATGACATTGTTGCAACCAAACATGTGAGCGAAGAAAATAATCCAAGAATTGTATGCAACACACAAGGCATATATATCATGATGCATGGAACGGTGAAAATGACAAGTCGAAGCAAGATCTCTAACATGTGTGCAATCAAATGGTCCAAGATGAACAATAAGTCTCATGGTGCAAGCAACACAAGGAGTATGATCCGTCATATCCATGCTCAAGAAAGATGTTACCTTGTAGGCGTGTCCTTGTGCGTCCTTCACAATGCCGAAGTACAAGCAAGTGCGATGTAGAATCGTCGTGGTGGAAGGTGGTTCGCTCTCAAGAGCTCGGATTATCAACTCACGTGACGTGGAAGTTGACACGAAGTCCAAGTATCCTACACATGCACACAACAAAAGAAAGAATGTATGTGCATGGTAGATAAACACATCATCCATCATGATGGTTCTCTTCTCTTGCACATAACCATTAGAAGCACAAGTGCATGAATAATATGATGCAACAATGGCAATATTCATGGCACTAGGTATATGGTGCAAAGAGGTAAGACAAGCATGCTTCATAAGAAATATGTCAGAATCTCCAAATACATGCGAGAATGCTATGGGTGCAAACTCATTATCAAGACTAAAGGCATAGTTGCACTCAATACATGGCAAATCATCTAGCAGGAGAGAGGCAACACATGGAGGTATATGACAAGAAGCAATAACAATCATGTGCAAAGCATGGTAATGGTTGTCATCAACCGCATGAAATGAGCAAGTATGAATCATCGATGATGCAACAAGGCAAGCAATCATAGTAATCAAGTCATGCAAGCTAGTAGTGCGAAGATGCAACATACTAGAGGAAATCATGGCAATCATTTCATGTGAGCAAATAATAGGCATAGACAATGCACATGACATATCGCAAGCACAAACACAAAGCAAGATCATAGTATCATCATAGGCATGGGGCACAAAGCAAACATGGCAATAACAAGTGATATCTCCACCAAGCTTGCAAATACACATACAAGTACTAGAATCAATCATCATGTGTAATGCAAAGCATGGGTCACAAATGCATGTCAAAAGCATAGGAATGAGCATATCATGCAAAGTGAACATGGCAAGATGGGCATATAATATGTAATGGATAATAACCCATAGCCACGTGAGGGCCATGTAGAAGAAATGCACGAAGTCTTTGCGCGAAGAGAGCGGTGGGAAAGACACTCCATGGGATCCCAAGTCATCATTGCTCTCTAGAGATCATTTTTTCAACTCGTGGGATTACGAGGTTGACAAGTATTCATGGGTACCTACACAAAAGAGACACAAACCAAAGAAACTGTGCGCGTGGTAAATGTACACATCATCCATCATGATGTGTATGTGCACATGAGAGTTAGCACAAGATAAGAATCGCTCATAGAAATTTGAAGCATGGTATAAGAACATGTCATCCATAATGAAAGAATAGTTATTATGTATGACACGATGGGAAACAAATTGAGCTTACAAGTATAAGGCACAACAATAGCATTTTTATTCACGGGGAGCATATTGTGCACACAAGTATTGGGATCATGCAATGAATGGGATGAATCAAAATCTCCTAAAATGTATGAGGAAACTATGGGGGTATGCTCATTAGCAATGTTGGAAACATCATATGGAGAAAATGGACAACATCGAAAGCAATGCATATCCGAAGCTAGGTGGTCATGGCATGGCATATGAGATAGATGATGCAAAGGGAGCATATCAATATAATCACAAGAAAAACATATGCCAATAACCATGGGCTTGTCATCTATGCCATATGTGCAAATTCCGTTTATTTTAATAGCATATGCATAGTCACTACGATGAGATTGCAAATATGACATATGGTTGATCTCATGCATAGCATATGACAAGTCACGCGAATTGTCGAACATGATGTGACCTAAAGAATTGTCACAAGAAATCCTATGTAACATGGCATCACAACTAATAGACTCCACATGGCAATCAAACTCATCATAAATGAGTAAATCATCGCATGGGGAAGTCGCACTAGCATGAAGCATGGTAATAGATTGATCAACATCATGCAAGCAATCAATCTCAAGAATGTCCACTAGTGGGACTAGAGCATCACCATCACCTATGTTACCGTTTTCATTCCACTCAAGTGGTGTAGGTGAGGTGGGAAAGACCAAATGGTTGTCATCTTCATCTTGATGGAACCATGTGCGGGGTGCATCATATTCCACCATGGCCATCGTCTTTTCCAAAGGTAGGACGAAGTCGTCGCGAATCAGCGCATCATCGTATATGGGACCTAGCACCAAATGAGAAAACATAATAGAGGTAGAGGTTAAGTCGTTAGAAATCATAGTGACCTCACTCTCTCTATGTGGTGGTTCACTCACTCCCTCAAGGTAGGTGCACTCAATCTCACATATGGTGGAGTCACTCATCTCACTCAAGTGGTGTGGGTTGTGGCTCTCCTCACATGGTAATTGTGGCAACACATCATATATGGGTCTAGTGGTTAAGTCACTCTCACTCTCAATATGGTGGCAAAAGTCACTCAAGTCATCATATGTCGTCGTGGTCGAAGGGAAAATCCCATGCTCAACCATCTCATCGTCGTCGCCATGGATGGAAGACGAAGATGGCACATCATCACTCTTGCCTCCTAAGATGGAAGCATCATCATTGCTCGTCACCATGTCGCTCGCCTCCAAAGCTTGGTCCTTGATGGTCTCCGTAATCATAGTCGTCGCCGCACCATCTTGAAAAAGAGTCGAAGTAGACTCGGCATCATCAATGCAACAAAGAGGGATGGCGGTGAAGTCGAACTTGGGAGCATCATATTGGAGCTCGTCGGGCTTGGACATCGTGGTGGTACTAGCCTCATGCTCGTTCTCATGGAGCTTGGTCGTCGCGAAGTGAGCTTGGGGTGGAGAAGCTTTGGCCTTCATATGAGTTCTTGTTCCACCCTGAGAGCACCAATGTAGTTGTCATCGAGGGACTTGTAGTTCTCGAGGAAGATCGTCTTGGAGATGTCGTTGTGCAATCCCATCATGAAGTGGAACTTCATCGAAATGGGGTCGTCCACACCGGCTCGTCGCAAGGCAATCTTCATCTTCTTGAAGTACTCGTCGATGGACTTGGATCCTTGGATGGTGTTCTCCAATTGGCGTTGAAGTTGTTCCGTGTAGGTTGGAGGCACAAACTCTCGCCGCAAAGCTCTCTTTGTCTTGCGCCAACTCATGTCGTAGCTCTTTGAAGGTGTGTGAAGCCACCATGTGTACGCGTAGCCGTGGAAGTTTCTTGTGGCGCACTTCACTTGATCTTCGGGAGGAACTTGATGTAGCTTGAGGTAGTCGTCCATCAAACGTTCCCAATTGAGATACTGCTCGGGTTCTAGAGTTCCATAGAAAGGAATCTCATGGTCGATGTCGAGGTCGTAGTAGCTCGTGGAAGTCGCAGACTTGAGCTTGGGGAGCTTCTCTTGAGCGTAGTCTTGAGGTGCTTGTTGGTGAAGATGTCGTATATCCGAAGGCGAATATGCCTTGAAGTCGCTTGGCGAAGATGCCAACAGAGATGGTGAAGTCATTGAGCGGTTGTTGGTGTTGAGCTCTTGACCTTCACGTTCGTGGTGGTGATGGTGTCGATGCAGATGTGACCTTGCCGGAGATGGTAGCTTGGAAGCATGTGTAGTTGAGCGTCTTCTCGAAGATGAGGAAGATCGCTTGTAGGACTTGATGATGGCTTTGATCTCCTCCATTTGAGCTTGCATCTTGGCGTCAGTGGAGCTTTTCGTGGCATCAAACTCATCGTTGTTGTTGTAGACCGAAGGTGAAATGCCTTGCCTATCCATCACAAGACTCGAGTAGAGGTGAGTAGGAAATGAGATAAACAATACCAAGTTACCTTTTCCCAAAGTTGAGGATGTATCCCGTTTCACTCAATGTGAGATGAAAGAATAGTGGAATTGGTACTGGACTTGTTCACTCACACCTACAAACTAAAGCTTATGGAGTAGCTCGGTGAGGATAGTGGCACAAAAATTTAATGCAAAATGTTAGCAAGAGTCAATAATGTTGAAAGAGATTCACAAATTCGCAAGTGAAACAAGTAGGCCAATAGCAATGAATGGCACACGGAAACGCACACACGGATAGATAAATGGGGTCGTGCAACCAAGGAATGAGCTCAAAATGTGGAATCCACAAAAAATGCTCTTGTTGCACAACTCTAGAGAGACGCTAGCACGATTGCCCAATAGGCGGATACGACACTTGTGCACAACCTATAGGAGACAAAAATGCAACGACTTCTATCCCAAGTATGCTATGTATATGATGTTCCCGGTGTTTATCTCAAGATGATCGGATATGACAACCTTATATGCAATGTGTTACGATGCTATGGCTATTGCTTACAAGCTTCTTTGCTCTCTCTTTTTCTTTGCTTAAAAGCTTATTTTTTTGTATGGCCACGATGCACAAACCATGATAGCAATTGTGTATATACGGGAACAATCTTGTGACACAAGATTTGATATGATGATACCAAGATGATATGGTATGTATGCAATGGGAGGTGTAGATCACTAATGTGCACAAGTAACATTGCTGGCAATACTCAAATGGCTAGTCTCTATGGGTAAGTGATACAAAATGGGCTAGGGGTTAACAATGCAATGGCAAGGAGAATATACAATGGAGGGATACCATGATACCAAGATGATATGGAGGTTACCGTCTATGGTGATGATGAGTGGTGGTGTTCTTGATGTAGATACCAAGATGATGGAGACTCGTCCCTAAGTAGCTGAAACACCTTAGGAAACGGGAAAAAACTGCGAGCACAGAATCTCAAATGTCAAATGTCAAATGGTGGTAGTGGGAATGCGGTGGTGGTTTTGTGGAAGCTCAATGGAATTGCGGAAAGGCAATCATGGGTTGTCGAGTATGCAATGCGGAAATGGAAGGTAAGGTGGTGGACTATACATGGTGTCGTAGTTGGAAGCATCGTCCCTAAGTAGCCGAAACACCTTAGGAGACACGACTCACAACACAAACAAAATTGGGTTAAGTTACGGTGGCGTAAGTGTATGGTGGGCGAGCCTATGCGGAAGTTATGGTGGTGATGGTGGTTGATGAAGAAGCAACCGTCCCTAAGTAGCCTAAACACCTTAGGAGACTCAAATCACAACTCAAACAACCTCAAATGTGATGGGGGACAAAAAGGGTTAGGTTGCGGAAGTTAGTGATGGTTATGCGGATGATATGGTGGAAGCCCTAGACAAAGGTGCCAAAATGCCAAAAATTCATGGAGTCAGCTGGTGTTGAAACCTATCTATATGGATAGAGGATGACAATAGCTACTCAACGAGCTAAAGAACGTGAAAAAAGGACTCCGGATGAATTAGTTATGGACATAACGGTGAAACGGGACAGGCTGAATTCCCAAGGGTCAGACATCCAGGGTCGGGGCCGGATATCCGGGACCTGATGTCCAGAACGCTCCGCGAAAATGCGCTCCAGGAGCAAGATGTCCGACTTGGGGCCCGGATGTCCGGCCCGATGGCCCGGATGTCCGGCTCGACGATTCTAGATCTCGTTTGGGGCGGAAATTTTCGAATTGGGGCGGAAATTGATGATTTCGGGGGCAAAATTTGATGGATTTCGTGGATATAAGGTGGGAAAACATGGGGCAAAGCTAGATCTACTCAAGACACAACGAATTCAAAATCAACAAAATATCATCACACCAACAAATCACAAAAAAATTGGGGGCTATTTTTTGGTGGGTATTTTCAAATTTAGGACAAAATCAAGCTAGAAAATGAAGAGGGGAGGCTCCGAAATCATGATCAACGTGGCTCATGATACCAAGATGATGTAGGATGGAACTCTATACGGCCGATCTTTCATGAAAGGACTGGATGCCAACTAAGAACACGAAGAACACGGGGAACAATGGGGAGAAATCACAAGGGGAAACACTCAAGAACAAGTCCAATCACACATCCACTAGACAATCAAACACACAAGATCCACAAGGTACATGAACAACAAAGGGAAAGATACAATCTAAGGTTCATCTCCATGAGGAGGTCTTGAAGGGGGCCACCCAAGAGGGGTTCTTGAATCCAAGGGGATCTTCTCCGAAGAGGGGCCGCGGTCTCTCTCGTGGAGTAGATCCGTAATGGATGAGCAAAGCTCTATCTCTAAATGAGGTACTACTTTTCTAACCCTAACTAGGAGGAGGGGGAGTAGTATATATAGTCTAAGGGACGAAGGGGTAAGTGGGAAAGGGATACATGGGCCTCTGGCCCCACCCTGTGTGCAGGCAGGCGCCGGATGTTCGGCCATTCGCGGGAGGCCGGATGTCCGGGGCACGGGCCGGATGTCTGGGCTGAAGTGACAATTCGAGTCCTTCTCTGGATAGGGGATGCCGGATTTCTGGGAGGGATGCCGGATGTCCGGGCGTTGCTGAGGCACTAGATGTCCGAGCACACATGCCGGATTTCCGGCCGCTGATGCTTCGGTCATCTATTGGTGCAGCTCCTTGGAGGCTGCACAGGTGCAGGATGTCCGGCCTCTGGCCCGGATGTCCAGCCGCTGTAGCTTCAGCAGCTCCGTATTCTTCCATTGCCGCTTCCAGGCTTCCCTCGCGGATGGTGTTGTTGTTCCTTGGCGCTTGCACTCCTCCTCAACATCTGTGAAGCTCCGACAATACCTATGCATGCACACGGGAGAAGTGTCAAGTAGTATACCATCCTCGAAGGGGTCAAGTGAGCACGTGTAAAGGAGATGATTCACCTTTATGCATGTGAAGTAGATGTCGCACGTGTCACTTGCCAAACGGACTCTTGACATGGTGATGTCCATAGGATGCTCTGCATCACTTCATGTCAGCGGGCTAGCGTATTACTGTATCTCGGGAAAGCTGGCTACGACATCAAGCTCATCCAAAGCGACGGCTTCACGCGGGCCATGTCACAGGCTAAGTGGTCCATCCCCAACCCCTCTGGTTCAACCACCGTCGATTTCTTCGATGGCCCTGCCGCTGATCTCCTCTGCCAAGCGGTCGAGGATTTGCGAGCTTTATACGCCATCGAGCCCATTTTGTCATTTCTGAAGGACACGTTGTATGGAGGCGGCTTGGGATCCTTAATTACCAAGTCAGATCTCATCGACCACGACCACGAGGAGGGCACCCACGAAGGTTCTTTGAAGGTGAAACATCCCATCTGTGACATCAGAGAGCGCACCATGGGTTTGTGCTCTTCCAACTGGAAGGATTCCATCCATGAAATGTGAGGCAACATTCTATCAACAAATCTTACATTTTCTAGCTTGCCAACCAGTACCCTTTGTTGTAGTAGCATTTGCCGTGCGGTGCTTTAATTATGATGTGTTTAATTATTTCAGTTATGCAAAAATGTATTGTTCAATAGGGCTATGTGATGTTTAAGTATGAATTGTCCACTTCAGTTTCACAAATGGCTATATTTGGTTGTTTATAGTGAGTAGATGCCTTGTTTATCTGTATTTGGTTGTTAGGTTGGTTGGAGTGAGCATTTTTCCAGTTATCGAGCAGATACCTTGTTTATATGTATTTGGTTCTTAGTTTGGTTGAAGTGAGCATTTGTCTAGTTATCAAGCAGATGCCTTGTTTATCTGTATTTGGTTGTTATGTTGTTTTTTAGCATTCGTCCAGTTATCAAGTAGATGCCTTATTTATCTGTATTTGGTTGTTAGGTTGCTTTTTTGAGCATTTTTCCAGTTATCAAGCAGATGCCTTGTTTATCTTTATCTGCTTGTTAGGTTGGTTGCAGTGAGCATTTGTCCAGTTTTCAAGCATATGCCCTATTTATCTGTATTTGCTTGTTAGGTTGGTTGCAGTGAGACTCTGTCCTGGTTTCAATGGCTATATTTGGTTGTTATACTGGTCATTTATGCCTTGTTTATTTAAGTCATTGGCAATGTGTTGTTCATTATGTGCAAGCCGGAACTGTGCCGCTCAACTACATCAATACCAGTTTGAACGGCTATATTTGGTTCCAGTTATTCCTGGTGTAGTTAACACATGCCCTTTATTTCAGTTTTACACATTTATCCAGTGTGATGTTTAAGCATTACCTACGTTCTATTCATTTTCAACAATACCAGTTTGAATTGCAATATTTGATGGCTGTTAAGTCTGGTGTCGGTAACATTGCCTTCCATTTTATATCTGCTTTAACAGCATGCTGAAACCAACACATTCAAGCTATCATTTGGAGATGATGTTTTTTACCTTTGCTATTTTGTTTGATGTTAAGCTTGTTGTACTTATCATGCCTTTCCACTAATGCAGGACAACAACGGGAGTGGCCACCATTTTCCACCGAGGTTAGCTTCATCCCTCGGCTTGTACTCCCCCTGAGGGAGTCCTGGATTAGGGGTCTCCGGACAGCCGAACTATATCCTTTGGCCGGACTGTTAGACTATGAAGATACAAGATTGAAGACTTCATCTCATGTCCGGATGAGACTCTCCTTGGCATGGAAGGCAAGCTAGGCAGTACGGATATGGATATCTCCTCCTTTGTAACCGACCTTGTGTAACCCTAGCCCTCTCCGATGTCTATATAAACCGGAGGGTTTTAGTCTGTAGAACAACAACAACAACAACAACAACAACATACAATCATACCATAGGTTAGCTTCTAGGGTTTAGCCTCTCTGATCTCGTGGTAGATCTACTCTTGTACTACCCATATCATCAATATTAATCAAGCAGGACGTAAGGTTTTACCCCCATCAAGAGGGCCCGAACCTGGGTAAAACTTCGTGTCCCCTGCCTCCTGTTACCATCCACCTAGATGCACAGTTCGGGACCCCCCACCCGATATTCGCCGGTTTTGACACCAACATTGGTGCTTTCATTGAGAGTTCCACTGTGTCGTCGCCGTTAGGCTCGATGGCTCCCTCTATCATCGTTAGCGATGCGGTCCAAGGTGAGACTTTTCTCCCCGGACAGATTTTTGTATTCGGCGGCTTTACACTGCGGGCCAATTCGCTTGGCCATCTGGACCAGATTGAAAGCTACGCCCCTGGCCATCAGGTCAGGTTTGGAAGCTTGAACTACACTGCCGATATCCGCGGAGACTTGATCTCCGACGGATTCGAGCCTCTGCCTTGTGCGTCACGCGGTCATGATGAGTACGATTTAGCTCTACCATCCGCTAGTGTTCAGGAGATCGCACCGGCAGCCGCTCCGACCATCAATTCGGAGCCAATTGTGATGTCCATGGACAGGTGGATGGACCCCGCCACGAAGGCCTTACCCTCATCGGCGATCGAGCCGAACATCGACCTTACTCTGCACGAGAGCCGTGTTGACAAACTGCTGAATCTCTCTCCGGCCACGGACTCCGAACCGCCTGCGCCCGTTCCTATCGAATCCGATTGGGCGCCGATAATGGAGTTTACCTCCGCGGATATCTTTCAGCACTCGCGCTTCGGCGACATACTGAACTCATTAAGGTCTCTCTCCTTGTCAGGAGGATCCTGGCCGAACTATGTCCGGCAGGACTGGGATGTGGACGACGAAGAAATTCGCGGCCCACCCACCACCCACTTAGTAGCCACTATCGATAAATTAACCGACATGCTCGACTTCGACTCCGAAGACATCGAAGGCATGGACGATGGTGCGGGAGGCGAAGATGAACCACCGCCCACAGGGCACTGGACACCCACTTCATCACATGACGTATACATGGTGGACACACCAAAACAAAACGACCACGAGGAACAGAAGGACGCAATGAAGGATTGTCCCCTCGAGAAGCAGTCAAAGCGGCGGCGTAAGCGCCGCTCCAAATCCCGCCTCGGCAGAAACAACGATCATACAGACCCAATGTTAGAGCAGGGTGAACCATCTCCGGACCACGACAACACGGAGAATCAAACCGAACAACCCAATTCTGTCAAAGATAACAGTCCGGATGACATCACACCGGACAGACACCCAGAGCAACAGAATGCCCGTCAAAGGCTCGTTGCCACCGCAAGGAGTCTAAAAAAGCAGAAGCAAAGGCTCAATGCTGCACAAGACACACTTAAAATCAGATGGAGTAAAGTACTCAATACAGCAGCGAAGTACGGCGGTAATTGCCCCACCAAGAGCTACCCGAAGCGGAAGTTGCTACCTGAATTCGATGAGGAGGCCTTAGATCCCCCGCAACCAAAAATTAAAATGGCCACCTGGCCGGATAGACGACATCACGGCCAACATAGAACGGCAAACAACAGCGCACATAAGCCAATACGCGATCCACGCGAGGGCTTGCATCAAAAGGACGGTGCAACCAGATCCATCTATGGACCACGCAAGCGCGCTCCAGCATACGATGCACCACAACAAACATCCGAACAACACGGTACACCCAGATACAGGGGTGCCGCACACCCCCTATGTTTCACCGATGAGGTGCTAGACCATGAATTTCCAGAGGGATTCAAACCCGTAAACATAGAGGCATACGACGGAAGAACATACCCTGGGGTCTGGATCGAGGACTATATCCTCCATATCCATATGGCTCGAGGAGATGATCTCCACGCCATCAAGTACTTACCCCTCAAGCTCAAAGGGCCAGCTCGGCACTGGCTTAAAAGCCTCCCCGAAAACTCCATCGGAAGCTGGGAAGAGCTCGAAGATGCTTTTCGGGAAAATTTTCAAGGAACTTATGTCCGACCTCCGGATGCGGACGATTTGAGTCATATAACTCAACAGCCCGGAGAGTCATCCCGAAAGCTTTGGAACAGGTTTCTTACTAAAAAGAATCAAATAGTCGACTGTCCGGACGCCGAAGCCTTGGCAGCTTTTAAGCATAGCGTCCGCGACGAATGGCTTGCCAGACACCTTGGCCAAGAAAAGCCGAGAACAATGGCAACATTAACAAGCCTCATGACCCGCTTTTGTGCGGGTGAGGATAGTTGGCTAGCAAGATGCAGCACCAACGACCCAAGTACATCCAAAGTTAGAGATGAAAATGGGAAATCACGACGCAGCAAAAATAATAAGCACCGGAATAAAGAGGACAGCCCGAAGAGCACGACAGTAAACGCCCGATTCAGAAGCTCTCGGCCAGGTCAGAAAAAGCCGCCCCCTAAAGGCGCCACGGATGAACTGTCCAGCCTGAACAAAATTCTGGACCAAATATGTCAGATCCATAGCACCCCTGGTAAACCCGCTAATCATACCCACAGAGAATGTTGGGTCTTCAAGCAGTCCGGCAAGCTGAACGCCGTACACAAGGGGGAGGATACACCAAGCGAAGACGAGGATGAGCCTCTCAAGCAAGACACTAGGGAACAAAAGAAATTTCCACCAGAAGTAAAAAGAGTAAACGTGTTACACGTAATCAAGGGGAGAAATAAAGCGGCACTCCCAGAGAAATATGCCCAAGGGCCTATCACCGCGGAGTCCTCCCACTGGTCGGCTCAACCGATCACTTTCGACCAGCGGGATTACTCAGCAAATATCCGGCATACAGGATGGGCTGCCTTGGTATTAGGCCCAATAATTGACGGATACCATTTCACACGAGTCCTGATGGACGGTGGCAACATGCTAAACCTGATATATCAGGACACAATCCGCAAAATGGGGATAGACCCAACGAAAATTCGCCACAGCAATACTACCTTTAAAGGAGTAACGCCAGGCCTGGGGGCTCACTGCACGGGCTCCCTACTACTAGAAGTTATATTCGGCTTCCCCGATAACTTCCTGTGAAAATTCAACCTTCCACATTCCTCCGTTCCAAAGTGGCTATCAGGCACTACTTGGACGCGAAGCTTTTGCTCGCTTTAACGCAATACCGCACTACGCTTCCCTCACGCTTAAGATGCCCGGTCCACGTGGCATCATTGCAGTAAATGGAAATATGGAGCAATCCCTGTGGCCGAAGAAAATGCGGCTGCTTGGGCAGCCGCACAGTAAAACGGCCTCACCAACTAAAGTATTCGATAGGTCGTCAAGACCACGGACACGGTTAGACGAGTCCGGCACAGCTGTATGTAATTCGTATAGGTTTGATGGCCACACCCCTATCACAAATACAAGGGGCTCAACGCATGCAGACAAGTGGCAATTTTTACTCATCTTGAATTATACGTTGTTTTTTCAAAAAACCTACCTTTTTGCACGACAACTTTTCACCTAAGTTCCTCTCTTTTACAGATGACCACTGTGCTACACCCGTCCAGGATACGGCACAACGGAGACACAGGCACAGACGTGTAGCAGGGACCCGTTCCAAGGATTCTTTTTAGATTAAGACCCTGCGTCAACCTTTTTTATTGTCTCTTATTGATACACATCCCTCGGATTCTCAGTACAATTGAGAAGGATGCTGTCTTGGCATGTGGCCACGTCAGAATAATGCACGTACCTGAACACCAGGGGCTTCTTACAAAGGGCAATGATTAGGCCCGGTTCATACCATAAAGACCAAATACCTTAGGGAGTGTTCGGCGTCGCGAGTTTGGCCTTATATGCATCAGCTCTGAATCATGTCTTTGGTCAAATGTTGGGTTTGCCTGGCTCCTATGTTTTGGTACCTTACGTTCTGCTCTATCGGCTAAGGTAGCACTAGGAGAACTACTGCGATTGTGCCCCGGGTCATCCGGACGAGCACCTCAGTAAAAAAAGCCGAAAACTGACTGTCATGATATAGCGTGAGACTGGTCAACCACTTGATGACCTATCGGGATGTTAGAATTTCTCCGCCTTAACGAAGGGCCGTTTCCCAGCCAGTCATGTACGCACCCCGAATTCGGGAGAGTGTGGAGCCACCAGGGGTTATATAGTAGCCCCACCGTCAAACTCCTATGGCTAAGTGAAAGTGCTAAAGCATTATAGTCCGGTTGCCTCGTTCGCTGCGCTATCACCTCCTTAATAGGACCAAGACATTGGGTTAAGTGTGAACACGTGTCTTCTGCGAACACCCCCGCATTCTATGCGTGGGGGCTGAAGCTGATGAATGCAATCTTTCAGGTTATACACATGTATACATAAACGGCCGCACAAGAGGCATCATATTACTTTCAGGCAAAAGTATAAACACAGCCTTAATAAATTTCATAAAAACATTGTGTTTACAATGGGAATACATGTCACTCAAACATAATATTCTTTGAGCACTGGGCCTCTATCAAATGAGCACCCTCGAGAACCTCTTCGAAATAGTGCTCGGCAGCCACTCGGCCTATGGCCGAACCCTGCGCCGCAACAGTGGTAGCATCCATCTCTTCCCAGTATGCTTTAACACAGGTAAGGGCCATCCGCGAGCCTTCTATGCATGCTGACCTCTTCATCGCATTGATGCGCGGCACCGCACCAAGGAACTGCTGCACTAAGCTGAAATAGTTGTTCGGCTTCGGCTTTTCCGGCCACAGTTGATCCACGACAGACCTCATGGCGAGTCCGGACAACCTATTGAGTTCGGCCCATTCGGCTAGCTGATTAGTCAATGGAAGCGGACGCTCTGGAACGTTAAATTCCGACCAGAACAGATTGTCCACTTCACGATCTGTTTGATCTTGGAAGTATTTGGCCGCATCGACAGTGCTCGCCGCCAAGTCCATGTATGCGTCTGCCGAACTCCATAGCCGATCCAGAGGGGCATACCGTGGATCTCCAAACTTCCTCCACAGCATAAATGGCTTCCTAGCCGCAATATCCCCGGCTTCATGCAGCTCCTCCTTCTTCGCTCTCATAGCAGAGAGGGTGTCTTTGTTCTCCATTGTGGCCTTTTCAAGGTTCGTTGCCTTCGCTCGGTTTTCTTTTTCAAGGAACTGGCAACGGTTGGCAGTGTCTTTTAACTTTACGGCCATCTTGGCCATCTTCTCTTTGCTCTCGCAATGCCCAGCCTTCTCAGTTTTAAACTCTTCGGTCGCCTTCACAGTAGCCGCATTACTAATCCTTGCTTGTTCTTTGGCTCGGGCAAGTTTCGCCGCAGGGTTTCCACGGTGGCAGCTCCATCTGCAGTCACAACATATTAGAGATACTGGCATCATGCTGCTCTTACTATGTGTCACTCACCAGAAAATACCACTTACCCTATGCCTCGTCAAGCCTCTTGTTAACAAGCTCGATGTCGGCATCCGCCGCATCCAGTTGCCGCTTCAGTTCGGCGAACTCATGAGTCCGGCTAGCCACCGGAGCTCCCACTACCTGCACATTAAAACAGTATGGTTATTACCTGGGACTACGATCCTCTGTTTGCCGCCGTTCTCGGCGACAACCAGAGTCTCAGGGGCTACTATCTACACAGGGCACACCTAAAAATGTGCGGTACCATCACAAATATACATCATTTTACGTACCTCAAAGCCCGTCAGTAGACTCATAAAGGCATCATGCAACCCGCTTTCAGCGGATGAAATCCTTTCCATCACCGTACCCATCAATGTACGGTGTTCTTCTGAGATGGCCGCTCACTCCAACAGCTCTCTCAGTACATCCGACCGCATACTAGACGGTGTCGGACTCTTCTGTTTGCTCTCTCTGAGAGCCGGACGCTGGGGACTTCGGGTGACTATAGGATTATCTTCTGGCCTCACCGGATCCGGAGAGGCCCTCCGTGACGACACTTCAAGGTCGCCCGCCTCTTGAGCGGAGGAGTCCGGGGGAAGCGTTTCGCTCTCCATCATCTTCGGAAGAAGATCCCCCGAAGACGAGCTCTGCTGAGAAGGGCTAAGATCCGAACTGCAAGATAAATACTTCGGTCATTTTCCTCAGAGGTAAGGTAATATATCTTCACTATTAAAGTACTTTTTAATTGCTTACAGCTCATTAGAGGGCTGATCCCCGCGCGGACTTTGTGCAGCAAGAGCACCCTCCAAGGCAGGACCCTCTGGTGGAGATTTCTTCTCCCGCTTAGAAACCTTGGTTTCCGGATCTTCAGAGGAAGTCCTCTTCCTTCCCCGGGGTGAGAGAATCTCAGATTCCTCCCCTCGGTTATCCTCCCTCATGGAGGCGCTCGTTCCCTCGGTCGGAATAGGTAGCGGTGGAGGCCCGCTCTCACCCTCATTATTCCCCCCTTTGTCTTCCTTTGAGGGCTCCGGGCAAGGTGCTAGTTCGAGCATCTTTTCCAGTACCAGATTTTCCAAACCCTCAGGAATGGGGGCCGAACACCGAATCATCTTCGCCTTTGTTATCCAGTCCTGGCCAAAGAGTGATTTCTTAGAATAACGCCATGATAAATGAAAGACGGTGTGTTCATCTAGAGGATAACTTACTTGGTCGGCGGTGCGGTTGCTGCTCAGGCCCACGTCCTCGGTAGTATCCGGACACTCTATCTGGGGTCCGAAGAATGATCTATACATCTCCTCGTGCGTCAGGCCAAGGAAATTCTGAATAGCGCGCGGTCCTTCTGGGTTGAACTCCCACATGCGAAGAGGCCGGCGTTTGCATGGCTGGATTCGTCGAACCAGCATGACTTGCATTAGCATAATCAAGCTGAAATCTCCTTCGAAGAGATTTTGAATGCGGCTTTGCAGTACAGGCACGTCCTTGGCTGGGCCCCAGCTCAGCCCTCTACTAATCCATGACATCAGTTGTGGTGGAGGGCCTGAGCGGAAAGCAGGGGCAGCCGCCCACTTGGCACTTCTGGGAGCTGTGATGTAAAACCATTCCCGTTGCCATAATCCGGACACCTCTGGGATAGAACCTTTTGGCCATGGAGCTCCAGAAATCTTGCTTATTAATGCACCTCCGCACGCTACATGCTGCCCCTCGATCATCTTCGGCTTCACGTCAAAGGTCTTGAGCCACAGGCCGAAGTGAGGGGTAATGCGGAGGAATGCCTCACATACGACAATAAATGCCGAGATGTGGAGAAAGGAGTCTGGGGCTAGATTGTGGAAATCTAGCCCGTAATAAAACATCAGCCCCCTAACGAAGGGATCCAGAGTGAGGCCTAGACCTTGGAGGAAGTGGGAGATGAACACGACGTCTTCGTTGGGTTCAGG
The DNA here is from genome assembly GCF_003073215.2 of Triticum urartu. NCBI lineage: Eukaryota > Viridiplantae > Streptophyta > Magnoliopsida > Poales > Poaceae > Triticum > Triticum urartu. The sequence continues at coordinate 340,635,078 of NC_053028.1, forward strand.
AGTAGGGACGACCTGCCCTCGGGCAGGCAGCCGATGCGAAACCTCGGCGGTCAGGTATCTGGCCTCCCTCAACTTCTTGATATCTTCTTCTGTAACAGAGGAGGGCATCCACCGGCCTTGAAGGCTAGATCCGGACATGATTGAAGGTCCGGAGCACCTAACCTGGGCTTTGGGTGTTAGAACTCGAGGCGGGGGAAGGATTTAATTGAGCACGGGAGGGAAAGAGTAAAAGCCTTGTCCCTTTATAAAGAGGGTGAATATCAAGCATCCTCTCCGTAGCCGTTTGGGACTTGCCTATGATCTAGGAGTCCTAGATACGGTTGGGTTACCCATGACCGTATTGATGAGAATCCCGTAATTAGGGGAGCACGATCTCTGCTTTGACAAGACGTGTCAAAAACTGCCTCGTGTTATGTGCGGGGCTAGTTAAAGGAGACGGTTCGAATAATCATCGGGCCATGACATAATGTCGTGTTGCCAAGACGTGTCAGCAGATTAGATTTTTGGAAGTATTATTCTCTCTATGGTGGTATGTGGAACTTATTTTGCAGGGTCGGACACTATCCTTGTATTCAAATTCTTACGTGAGGTATTCGGAGGAGGAACCCGCCTTGCAATGCCGAAGACAATACTGTGCGTCGGACTCATCGTCATTGAAACCCTGGTTCAGGGGCTACTGAGGGAGTCTTGTATTAGGGGGTCTCCGGACAGCCGGACTATATCCTGTGGTCGGACTGTTAGACTATGAAGATACAGGATTGAAGACTTCGTCTCGTGTCCGGATGGGACACTCCTTGGCGTGGAAGGCAAGCTAGGCAGTGCGGATATGGATATCTCCTCCTTTGTAACTGACCTTGTGTAACCCTAGCCCTCTCCGGTGTCTATATAAACCGGAGGGTTTTAGTCTGTAGAACAACAACAACAACAACAACAACAACAACAACAACAACAACAACAACATACAATCATACCATAGGCTAGCTTCTAGGGTTTAGTCTCTCTGATCTCGTGGTAGATCTACTCTTGTACTACCCATATCATCAATATTAATCAAGAAGGACGTAGGGTTTTACCTCCATCAAGAGGTCCCGAACTGGGTAAAACTTCGTGTCCCCTGCCTCCTGTTACCATCCGCCTAGACGCACAGTTCGGGACCCCTACCCGAGATCCGCCAGTTTCGACACCGACACCCCCCATCGTTCCATAATGTAGTGCATATAGATCCAAGCATGGACACTTGTTAGCTTCTAATATTGACTTGTTGCTTGTAGGTACATATGCCCTTGGCAAGGATCCACGCATCGACCCTTTTTGCGTATGGGGCAATGAGATATTCATGAACAAGCATCAAGTGAGGAAACTAATAAAGATTATTAGCAAAAAGATACGAATGGTGGTAAGCAAATTATTTGTTTATGCTCTATCCAACACAACAGTGAGATATAGGATGGTAACTACAAACTCTGCAGCCTTCTCTTTTTACTACCCATAATGAGTTGTTAGACAACAATGTCTGAATCTTTTTCGTTCCCGGTGGTTCCCGAAGCAATTCACTCAAGATTACCTCATGGAGTACCTGATTGGTGGACACGCATCGAGAAGTCGTACTGAAGACAGTGAAGGATGGACGGGTAGCCATCACAAGGGGTCGTGCGCACATTACGCATGGAGGATAGCACAATATGGGCATTCCGCTTCACCTTCTCCAGCAACCAGAATGACTTTCACATCTCTCTTTAAAGTCTTTAGTACAACTGTGGTTCATCATTCTTTACTTGGTGCTTTTGTAGTTCTTCAGTATATGTACCCATGCATCGAATTATGCATTCTTGGTTGAACCTGTATTTGTAATAAACAAGGTTAGATATGAAATAAGTGATTGCCTACTTTCAGATTCAAAACATGTGATTTTTAAATTAGGGATTAATTAGGCATTACATTGGACACTGTTTGCGAAAGCGAAACATCTGCGATAGATGTTGAGATCAGAAACGTTTCTAGGATCCACTATGTGTGTGATCAATCTCCACTGCACACACGGCATCCTCTTGAAAACTGTTTGCGTTAGGCCACCTTATGCAAACGTTTACAACATAAAAACTGTATGTGATGGACAGCCTTTGCCACACAGTTTCTTCTATGAACCGTGTGTGATGCACTCAATAACACAAACGTTAAAATTGTTAATATCGTGTGCAATGGCAACGCTATCACAAACGATTTAACGGGAAATATTGTGTGTGATGTACCTGTGAACGGAAATGTTTTCCTTGGAGCGACTGTGTGGAATGTACATACGAATGGAAACATTTAGTGGGGACTGGATGTGTGGGATGTACTTGCGACCAGAAACAATTTTGCCTGTATAACTGTATTTTTTAGCTCTACTGTATGTATTTCCGTATTTGAGCGCTCGCCGGTCGCACACGAACTCATTTTGCCAAGCATGTGTGCCAGGAGGGCCATATCCCTGACGGTTTCTTGGTCATGTGGGAAGTACCCACCTATCGCCGTCACTCACTAGGCGACCATTCCAAATGTCATCGCGGAAAGGGGTTTAAAGCCGTTTGTATAGCACCGACGCGTACTAGTGACAGGTAATGTGATGATCTGACGCGAGTGTGATGCTTGATTGTTTGGAGTTCTTCTGCCTCTTCTTCTTCGATCAAGGGATAGGTTCCGGGTCGGGGAACCTGGGATTAGTATGCTGGATGTCGTTTTTCTTTTTTCGTTTGATTTCATCAGTAGTCGGATCCTGCTCTTCTGTATGATGGTTGCTATGTATTGATGTATTATTCTATGAATGTTGTAACTTGTGGCGAGTGTAAGCCTATATCTTGTACTCTCATCTATTCAGTACATGATATGTTGCAATGATATCCACCTTGCTATGCGCACGAAATGCGGTTGTGCCCCAATCATGAATTCATCACGTGATTGGGATAGAATTGCATCTTGGACGCTACACCCACCAATGTCAACTTTTTGTCAGATGGTACTGTTGTTTTACATGCATGTGCTGCCAATTCTCTCTATTCTCTCTCCCAAACTAATTCATCCTTTTATTTCACCTTTGCTAACTTAATAGCATTCATATCTCTTAAAGCAAAATTCCAATTTCAAAACTTCTTCAAATTTGAATTCTCGTCGCAAAGACCTTTAAAAGCAGACCGATTTTTGATACATTTTCAATTGGTTGAGAATTCATGATACATATTTCACATAAATCACATCAGTTCAATTACAAATTTTCAAAATAACACATTTCACTCTTATGAAATAAACTACTACACCTTTCCAAATAATCAGTTTCACAAGATGACATTTTGGTTTCAAATTGTTTTCGTTTTCAAAACCCACATTTCACTTTTTGTAGGCTTGTTTCACAAAAAATCTTACCTATTTCAATACCACAGTTTTGAAATAACATATTTCGGTCTTTTGAAATAAACTGTTACACATTTCCAAATAATCAGTTTCATATCTTGACATTTTAGTTTCATATTATTTTTACTTTTAGAACCAACATTTCATTTTTCACTCGCATGTTTCACAAGCACATCTATTTCAATTTCATATTTTTGAAATACATATCTTGCTATTTTGAAATAAAGAGTTACACATTTCCAAATAATCAGTTTCACAAGTTGTCACTTCAGTTTCGTATTAGTTTTGTTTTCAAAACTCATATTTCACTTTTCACCGATAGTTTCACAAAATCACATATATTTCAATTCCACATTTTCAAGTCATGTATTTCAATATTTTAAAAATAATTGTTACATGTTTTGAAATAATCAGTTTCTCGATTTAAATTTCAATTTACTATTGTTTTCATTTCCACTAGATTCTTATATAAAAATCACATATATTTCAATTGTGCATTTTTAAATGACATATTTGACTCATTCAAAAGAAGATTTTATAATAACACATTCCAGTCATTTCGGAAAAAGATTTCATAATAACATGTTTCACTAATTTCATACTAAACATATTTCACTCATTTCTAAAAAGATTTCATAATAATATATTTGACTCATTCCAAAAAACAAGTTTTAAAAGCTGACATTTAGTTTCATATTTGGGTCAAAATCAATTTCTAGTTAAGTAGTTTGCATCACATATGGAATATGAAATGTTGAAATTTAAAAGTGTTTGAAATGTTCCAAGATTTATCTTGTTCTTCGGTGTCAGGTGTTCAAATATATAAAAAGTTTCAAAAATGATATTACAGATTTAAAAGATATGAATGATTTAGCTTTGCCAAGGTAAAATAAAAAAGTGGATTTATTATGTAAGAGAGTGGAACTGACATTTGCTGCATCCTTGCATGCAAAGGACCAGAGGGTGATTTGACTACATTGAACTACCGGCAGCTGAGAAATCAATATAAGGACTACACATGCAAGTGGGCCATAGGTTAGTGATACGTCCATTTTGCATCATGCTTTTATATTGATATTTATTGCATTATGGGATATTATTACACATTATGTCACAATACTTATGCCTATTCTCTCTTATTTTACAAGGTTTACATAAAGAGGGAGAATGCCGGCAGCTGGGATTCTGGGCTAGAAAAGGAGCAAATATTAGAGACCTATTCTGCACAGCTCCAAAAGTCCTGAAACTTCATGTAAGACGTTTTCCGAATATATACAAAATACTGAGTGCAAGATGTTCACCAGGGGGGCCACACCCTGCCCACGAGGGTGGGGGCGCGCCCTACCCCCCTGGGCGCGCCCCCCTACCTCATGGGCCCCCTGATGGCCCTCCAATGGCCATCTTCTGCTATATGGAGTCTTTCAATGAGGTAAAAATCATAAGCCATCTTCTCGGACGAAACTCCGCCGCCACGGGGCAGAACCAATCTAGGGCCCTGGCGGAGCTGTTCTGCCGGGGAAACTTCCCTCCGGGAGAGGGAAATCATCGCCATCGTCATCACCAACGCTCCTCTCATAGGGAGAGGGCAATCTCCATCAACATCTTCACTAGCACCATCTCCTCTCAAAACCCTAGTTCATCTCTTGTATCCAATTCTTGTCTCCAAGTCCGGGATTGGTACTAGTAGGTTTCTAGTAGTGTTAATTACTCCTCATAGTTCATGCTAGTTGGTTTATTTGGTGGATGATCATATGTTCAGATCCTATATGCATATTAATACCCCTCTGATTATGAACATGAATATGCTTTGTGAGTAGTTACGTTTGTTCCTGAGGACATGGGAGAAATCTTGCTATTAGTAGTCATGTGAATTTGGTCTTTGTTCGATATTTTGATGAGATGTATGTTGTCATCCCTCTAGTGGTTCCATGTGAACGTCGACTACATGAAACTTAACCATTGTTTGGGCCTAGAGGAAAGCATTGGGGAGTAATAAGTAGATGATGGGTTGCTAGAGTGACAGAATCTTAAACCCTAGTTTATGCGTTGCTTCGTAAGGGGCTGATTCGGATCCATATGTTCCATGCTATGGTTAGGTTTACCTTAACACTTTTGTTGTAGTGCGGATGCTTGCAATAGAGATTAATCATAAGTGAGATGCTTGTCCAAGTAAGGACAGTACCCAAGCACCGGTCCACCCACATATCAGATTATCAAAGTACCGAACGCGAATCTTATGAACGTGATGAAAACTAGCTTGACGATATTCCCATGTGTCCTCGGGAGCGCTTTTATCTATATAAGAGTTTGCCCAGGCTTGTCCTTTGCTACAAAAAGGATTGGGCCACCTTGATGAACTTTATTTACTTTTGTTACTTGTTGCTCGTTACAAATTATCCAATCACAAAACTATCTGTTACCACTTATTTCAGTAATTGCAGAGAATACCTTGCTGGAAACCGCTTATCATTTCCTTCTGCTCCTCGTTGGGTTTGACACTCTTACTTATCGAAAGGACTACGATAGATCCCCTATACTTGTGGGTCATCAAGACTCTTTTCTGGCGCCGTTGCCGGGGAGTGAAGCGCCTTTGGTAGGTGGAATTTATTAAGGACAAAATTATATAGTGTGCTGAAATTTACTGTCACTTGTTACTATGGAAAGTAATCCTCTGAGGGGCTTGTTCGGGGTATCTTCACCCCGACCAGTAGAGCAAAGCGTTGCTCCTCAACCTACTGAACCTACTGAAAATGAAAATGTCTACTTTGAAATTCCTTCGGGTATGATAGAAAAATAGCTAGCTAATCCTTTTGTAGGAGATGGAACAAAGCATCCTGATGAGCATCTAATATATGTGGATGAAGTTTGTGGATTATTTAAGCTTGCAGGTGTACCCGGAGATGTTGTTAAGAAGAAGGTCTTCCCTTTATATTTGAGGGAAGATGCATTGACATGGTATAGGCTATGTGATGATGCGAGGTCATGGAACTACAAACGATTGAAATTGGAATTTCATCAGAAGTTTTATCCTATGCATCTTGTTCATCGTGATCGCAATTATATATATAATTTTTGGCCTCGCGAAGGAGAAAGCACCGCTCAAGCTTGGATCAGGCTTAAATCAATGTTATATTCATGCCCCAATCATGAGCTCTCAAGATAGATGATTATTCAAAATTTATATGCTCGGCTTTCTGATAACAATCCCACCATGCTCGATACTTCTTGTGCTGGCTCTTTTATGATGAAGACTATTGAATTAAAATGGGATTTATTGGAAAGAATTAAACGCAACTCTGAAGATTGGGACCTCGACGAAGGTAAGGAGTCAGGTATGACACCTAAGTTTTATTGTGTTAAATCTTTTATGGATACCGATGTTTTCCGTAAATTTAGCACTAAATATGGACTTGACTCTGAGATAGTAGCTTCTTTCTGTGAATATTTTGCTACTTATGTTGATATCCCCAAGGAGAAGTGGTTTAAATATCATCCTCCCATAGAAGTAAAAGTAGCTGCACCTATTAAATTTGAAGAAAAGACTATCACTTATAATGATCCTATTGTTCCTACTTCTTATGTTGAGAAACCACCTTTCCCTGTTAGGATAAAAGATCATGCTAAAGCTTCAACTATGGTTCGTAAAAGCAATATTAAAACTTATACACCTCCTGAGCAAGTTAAAGTTGAACCTAATATTGCTATTGTTAAAGATCTTTTGGCTGATAATATTAATGGGCATGTTATTTATTTCTGTGATGAAACTGCTAGAATTGCTAAACCTTGTGCTAAAGATAAACCTAGACCTGTGGTAGGCATGACTGTTATTTCTGTTAAAATAGGAGATCATTGTTATCATGGCTTATGTGATATGGGTTCTAGTGCTAGTGCAATATCTATTGACCTATATAGAGAAATTATGCATGATATTGCACCTGTTGAGTTAGAAGAAATTGATGTCACAATTAAACTTGCCAATAGAGATACTATTTCACCAATGGGAATTGTTAGAGATGTTGAAGTCTTGTGTGGGAAAACTAAATATCCTGCTGATTTTCTTGTTCTTGGTTCCCCACAAGATAGCTTTTGTCCCATTATATTTGGTAGACCCTTCTTAAACACTGTTAATGCTAAGATAGATTGCAAAAAGGATGTTGTTACTATCGGTTTAGATGATATGTCTCATGAATTTAATTTCTCTAAATTTAGTAGACAACACCGTGAAGAAGAATTACCTAGTAAGGATGAAGTTATTGGTCTTGCTTCTATTGCCGTACCTCCTAGTGATCCTTTAGAACAATATTTGCTAGACCATGAAAATGATATGTTTATGAATGAAAGAAGGGAAATAGATAAAGTATTCTTTAAACAGGAACCTATTCTGAAACACAATTTTCCTGTTGAAATCCTAGGGGATCCTCGTCCACCCAAGGGTGATCCCGTGTTTGAGCTTAAACCGTTGCCTGATACTCTTAAATATGCTTATCTTGATCAGAAAAAGATATATCCTATTATTAGTGCTAACCTTTCAGAACATGAGGAAGAGAGATTATTGAAAACTCTAAAGAAGCACCGTGCTGCTATTGGGTATACTCCTAATGATCTTAAGGGCATTAGTCCCACTCTATGTCAACATAAAATAAATTTGGAAGAAGATGCTAAACCAGTTCATGATCATCAATGACGGCTCAATCCTAAAATGAAAGAAGTGGTAAGAAAAGAAATACTAAAGCTCCTTGAGGCAGGTATAATATATCCCATTGCTGATAGTTAGTGGGTAAGTCCAGTCCATTGTGTCCCTAAGAAAGGAGGTATTACTGTTGTTCCTAATGATAAAGATGAATTGATTCCTCAAAGAATTATTACAGGTTATAGGATGGTAATTGATTTCTGCAAATTAAATAAGGCTAGTAAAAAGGATCATTACCCCTTACCTTTTATCGATCAAATGCTAGAAAGATTATCCAAACATACACATTTTTGCTTTCTAGATGGTTATTCTAGTTTCTCTCAAATACATGTGTCAGCCAAGGATCAATCAAAGACTACTTTTACTTGCCCTTTTGGTACTTTTGCTTATAGACGTATGCCTTTTGGTTTATGTAATGCACCTGCTACCTTTCAAAGATGCATGATGGCTATATTCTCTGACTTTTGTGAATAGATTTGTGAGGTTTTCATGGACGATTTCTCCATCTATGGATCTTCTTTTGATGATTGCTTAAGCAACCTTGATCGAGTTTTGCAGAGATGTGAAGAAACTAATCTTGTCTTGAATTGGGAAAAGTGCCACTTTATGGTTAATGAAGGTATTGTCTTGGGGCATAAAGTTTCTGAAAGAGGTATTGAAGTTGATAAAGCCAAGGTTGATGCTATTGAAAAGATGCCATGCCCCAAGGACATCAAAGGTATAATAAGTTTCCTTGGTCACGCCAGATTTTATAGGAGGTTCATTAAGGACTTCTCAAAAATTTCTCGGCCTCTGACTAACTTATTACAAAAAGATATACCATTTGTCTTTGATGATGATTGTGTAGAAGCATTTGAAATACTTAAGAAAGCATTGATCTATGCACCTATTGTTCAGCCACCTGATTGGAATTTACCCTTTGAAATTATGTGTGATGATAGTGATTATGCTGTAGGTGATGTTCTAGGGCAAAGAGTTGATAAGAAATTAAACTTTATTCAATATGCTAGTAAAACCCTAGACAATGCTCAAAGAAATTATGCTACTACTGAAAAAGAATTATTAGCAGTTGTATTTGCTTGTGATAAGTTCAGACCTTATATTGTTGATTCTAAAGTAACTATTCACACTGATTATGCTGCTATAAAATATCTTATGGAAAAGAAAGATGCTAACCCTCTACTTATTATATGGGTTCTCTTGCTACAAGAATTTGAATTGCATATTGTTGATAGAAAGGGAGCTGAGAACCTCGTTGCAGACAACTTGTCTAGGTTAGAAAATGTGCTTGATGACCCACTACCTATTGATGATAGCTTTCCTGATGAGCAATTAAATGTCATAAATGCTTCTCATACTGCTCCATGGTATGCTAATTATGCTAATTACATTGTTGCCAAATTCATACCACCTAGTTTCACATACCAGCAAAAGAAAAAGTTCTTCTATGATTTGAGGCATTACTTTTGGGATGACCCACATCTTTATAAAGAAGGAGTAGATGGTGTTATTTGACGTTGTGTACCTGAGCATGAACAGGAACAGATCCTACGCAAGTTTCACTCCGAAGCTTATGGAGGACACCATGTTGGAGATAGAACTGCACATAAGGTATTGCAATCTGGTTTTTATTGGCCTACTCTCTTCAAAGATGCCCGTAAGTTTGTATTATCTTGTGATGAATGTCAAAGAATTGGTAATATTAGTAGACGTCAAGAAATGCCTATGAACTATTCACTCGTTATTGAACCATTTGATGTTTGGGGCTTTGACTATATGGGACCTTTTCCTTCCTCTAATGGGTATACACATATTTTAGTTGTTGTTGATTACGTTACTAAGTGGGTAGAAGCTATTCCAACTAGTAGTGTTGATCATAACACTTCTATTAAAATGCTTAAAGAAGTTATTTTTCCAAGATTTGGAGTCCTTAGATATTATTGACTGATGGTGGTTCCACTTTATTCATGGTGCTTTCCGTAAAATGCTCGCTAAATATGATGTTAATCATAGAATTGCACCCCCTTATCACCCACAGTCTAGTGTTCAAGTAGAATTGAGTAATAGAGAACTCAAATTAATTTTGTAAAAGATTGTTAATAGATCTAGAAAGAATTGGTCCAAGAAACTTGATGATGCATTATGGGCCTATAGAACTGCATATAAAAATCCTATGGGTATGTCTCCGTACAAAATGGTTTATGGAAAAGCATGTCACTTACCTCTCAAACTAGAATACAAGGCATATTGGGCTATTAAAGAGCTCAATTATGATTTTAAACTTGCCGATGAGAAGAGGTTATTTGATATTAGCTCACTTGATGAATGGAGAACCCAAGCCTATGAAAATGCCAAGTTGTTTAAAGAAAAAGTTAAAAGATGGCATGACAAAAGAATACAAAAGCGTGAGTTTAATGTAGGTGATTATGTATTGTTATACAACTCTCGTTTAAGATTTTTTGTAGGAAAACTTCTCTCTAAATGGGAAGGTCCTTACGTTATCTAGGAGGTCTATCATTCCGGTGCCATAAAAATTAACAATTTTGAAGGAACAAATACGAAGGTGGTGAACGGTCAAAGAATTAAACATTATATCTCAGGTAATCCCATAAATGTTGAAATCAATGTTATTGAAACCGTAACCCCGGAGGAATACATAAGGGACACTTTCCGGAACATTTCAGACTCCGAAAAGGAATAGGTATGTGGTACGGTAAGTAAACCGACTCCAAAACAGTTTTTAAGGCAATATTTCTCCGTTTTGGAATATTTAGAAAAATAGAAAAATAAGTAGCAGTCCGGGAAGGACGCGAGGCCTCCACGAGGGTGGAGGGCGCGCCCCCTACCTCATGGGCACCTCGTGCGCTTTCCGGACTCCTTTTTCGTACACGACACATATTTTGGTCGGTAAAAATTCATTATATAATCTCCCGGATGTCTTGACCCATGTATCACGCAAATATCTCTTGTCTTTGTTTCGAGCTCTTTTCTGTCAGGGTTGTCAAGGCCAGGCACTATCTCGTGTCCCTCCTCCTCCAACCATGAGAGCGACGATGCTTGGCTAATGAAGATAGAGCTGAAGTGTAGCGACCAGACCTCAAATAGTCTGATCTCTGTGCTCCGGTGTCATCCCTGGATCAGTAATGCTGACACCACATAGTACTCGAAGGATTTATAGCAGAGTAGCAATCACACACTTATTACATCGAGTGTCTCAAAAGAGAACTTATTACAATAAATATGGCTTAAGGCCATCTAAAAATGATAACAGCGGAAGGCTAGGAAGATAAGTGAGTCCATCAACTCCAACGGCATCACTGAGTAAAGAACCACGACCTAAAAACTCCTTAATCGTCATCTGAAAAGTCTGCAACATTAACGTTGCAGCCCGAAAACGGGTTAGCACATGGAATATGCTGGCAAGGTAACACATAGAGAGTAATGGAATGAAACAGCTATACTATATGCATATTTGGCTGGTGGAAAGCTCTATGGTTACATTTTTGCGTAAAGCCAATTTTTCCCTACTTCAAAGGAATAAAATTTATTTAACTATCATGGTAGTTGTTAAACATTGAGAATGGTTGACAGCATTCTCAATCCCAATTAAGCATCATCATTAAACATAACCCAACCAAATTAATTTAGAGTAACATGTTGAGATTCACATGATAATCCAGGTACTAGATACTCAAGATGTCCATAACCGAGGACACGGCTAATCATGATTAGTTTATTACACTTTGCAGAGGTTTGCGCACTTTTCCCCACAAGACTCGATCGCCTCCGTTGGGTTTCTCGCAATACAGGGTGTTTGAGAAGACAGATGACCGAGACATAGTCTTTCAGAAGCGCTAGCACCTTATGATCGGGTAGACCGTACCACCTACATCCCCTACATCTGCTAGTCTACCACTGTAAGAGTTCGCACAACTTAGTCAACTATGCTAGAGCCCATAATAGCTTGTGGCTCCACACGGAAGTTTCTAGTATGAATAGACTCATGATCCTTTTGAGCCTGGGTGGCGGTCCAAAAGAAAACAGGCAAGTCCTGGAATATCCAGGTGCCTCAATCCACCTAGATGTGTGTTTAAGTTGCCACCTTAGATAAACCATTAATTAACAAAACTCACATCTGTCATGGATATCACTCACCCAATCCACGTCTACTAGCATAGCATGGCATAATAAGCAAACGTAGAAGTAACTCCCAAAGGTTTGATAATAAACAGGTAATAGGTTCTACCTCCTCTACTTCCCATCCCACAATTTAATTAGATCCTAACCATGCAATGTGTGAGGATTGATCTAATGCAATAAAACTGGGTAGTAGAAAAGGTATGATCAAAGTGTTACTTGCCTTGCTGATGATCCGCGAAACCTAGAGATTCGAAGTAACAGGCGGCGCACTCCGGGTATTCTATCGCAGACAAACAACAAGCATACAATAAGTACTCATCTAATGCACAGGTAAAACTCAAATAGAAGATCTAACCAGAAAGTTCAACTTAAGAACCCTGGTTTGCAAAAAGAATCAAATCGAACTAAGCAAAAGAAATCAAACGGCGAAAGAAAACAACTTCGTTCTAGTAATCTGGATCTAGGGCAAATTTTACAGTAGCAAAAGCATGTTTAAGTTGATTATTCGGAAAGAGGGTTTCGAGACAAAACTCCAGGCACTTGAATCGCCTGATTCCGATAAACGAGCGAAAAGTTACACTAAAATGAAAATCGGATCAGAAATCGCGATCAGAAAATAACCGCGGAAAAATCCGAGAAAAAAGAAAAACGACGAACGTTCGCTAGAACGAACGAAGGGACGAACGCTCACTATTTAAATAAACTGGAAAAACCGATCTATTTAAAAAAACCGAATCTAAAAAAACCGACGGAAAAACCGAATGTTTTTCGAAAAAAAAAACGGCACGGATTTCGAGGCGGCGGCGAAACCTCGGCGAGCGTGCGCGGCGGCGGCGCGGCGCGACGGCAGGCGGCGGCGGCGGGCAGCGGGGGACGGGCGGCGGCGGGCGCGCGGTCGGCGGCGGGGCGCGGCGGGGCGGGGCGCGCGGGGCGGCGGCGGCGCGGGGCGAGCGGGCGGCGGCGGCGGCTGGGGGCTGGGGGCGGCTCGGGCTAGGGTTAGCTGTGGCTGGGCCTCCCCCCGGCTTAAATAGCCTAACGGGCCGGGAGTCCTAGTCGGACACGGCCCTAGGTCGGTTCGGGTTTTTTTTAAATATTACGCGCAGAAGAAAAATAAAAAGAAATACTAAACGGACTCCAAAAATTCCGAAATAAATTTTCACGGGCTTCTAAAATCAAGCCGCACAAGGTGAACATTTATTTGGGACCTAAATGCAATTTTGAAAAACACACATTTTTCCTAAATTCAAATAAAACACCGAAAAACTCCGAAATAAAATCCTATTTGATTTTATTATTAAATCCTCAATATTTCTTTATTTTGGGAAAGTCATTTTATTCCCTCTCTCATATTTTTGTAATAAAAATAATCGATGATAAAATAAATAAAATCAAATGATCCTATTCTCAAAATTTGAGAAAACTCAAATATGAAACTAACGAAGTCCCCAACTCTCTCCGTGGGTCATTGAGTTGCGTAGAATTTCTAGGATCAACCAAAATGCAAAATAAAATATGATATGCAATGATGATCTAATGTATAACATTCCAAATTGAAAATTTGGGATGTTACAAACCTACCCCCCTTAAGATGAATCTCGCCCTCGAGATTCGGGTTGGCTAGAAAATAGGTGAGGGTGGTCTTTGAGCAAATATTCCTCTCGTTCCCAGGTGGCTTAATCCTCTGTGTGGTGGCTCCACTGAACTTTTGCAGAACTTGATAACCTTGCTGCGAGTGACTCGACTGGCAAACTCGAGGATCTTAACTGGTTTCTCCTCGTAGGTCAAATCGTTATCCAACTGAATAGTTTCCAAAGGCACTGTATCTCTCAACGGTATGTCAGCCATCTCCGCGTGACATTTCTTTAACTGAGAAACGTGGAACACATCATGAACTCCTGACAATCCTTCAGGCAATTCCAACTTGTAGGCCACTTCTCCCATACGCTCCAAAACTCGATATGGTCCTACAAATCGTGGTGCTAACTTCCCTTTAACTCCAAAACGCTTTGTTCCCCGAAGTGGAGATACTCGAAGATAAGCTCTATCTCTGACTTCGTAAACTGTCTCCTTGCGTCTAGAATCTGCATAACTTTTCTGTCTGGACTGGGCTACCTTGAGCCTATCGCGAATCAACTTCACCTTCTGTTCAGACTATTTAATCAAGTCAGGTCCAAACAACTGGCAGTCTCCAACTTCGTCCCACGATAACGGTGTCCTGCACCTCCTTCCGTACAAGGCTTCGAAAGGGGCCATCTTTAAACTGGTTTGGTAACTGTTGTTGTAAGAGAACTATGCATATGGCAAATTATCGTCCCAACTAGATCCGTAATCTAGCGCACAAGCTCTCAGCATATCCTCCAAAATCTGATTAACTCTCTTGGTCTGTCCATCTGTCTGTGGATGAAAAGTTGTACTGAAATCTAGCCTGGTACCCAAAGTTTCATGCAACTGCTTCCAGAACTTTGAGGTAAACTGGGTTCCTCTATCTGATACGATACTCCGCGGAACTCCATGCAGACATACGATCCTGGTCATGTATATCTTTGCCAACTTAGCACTGGTGTAAGTGGTCTTTACCGGGATGAAATGAGCTACTTTCGTCAACAGATCAACTACAACCCAAATTGAGTCATAGCCTGAACGAGTCCTGGGCAATCCCATGATAAAATCCATGCCTAGCTTATCCCACTTCCATTCGGGTATCGGCAATGGTTGTAACAATCCTGCTGGCTTCTGATGCTCTGCCTTTACTCTCTGACATACATCACAAACTGCTACGTACTCCGCAATATCCTTCTTCATTCCGGTCCACCAAAAAATATCCTTCAAATCCAAATACATCTTGGTATTTCCTGGGTGAATTGAATATGGTGAATCGTGTGCCTCTTGCAAAATCAACTTCCTGATCTCCGGGTCATTGGGCACGTAAACGCGGTCTTCAAACCATAGGGTGTCGTGCTCATCCTCACGAAATCCTTTAGCTTTTCCTTTGCTCAGTTTCTCCTTTATAGCGGCAATCTCCTTGTTAGTCCTTTGAGCTTCCCTGATTCTATCCATCAAAGTTGACTGAATCTCCAATGCTGCTACATAGCCTCTCGGAACTATTTCCAAACATAGTTCACGAAGATTTTCTGCTAACTCCCTTGGTATTTCTCCCGTCATTAATGTATTGACATGGCTCTTACGGCTTAATGCGTCAGCTACTACATTAGCTTTTCCAGGATGATAATGCAATCTCATATCATAATCCTTGATGAGCTCCAACCATCTCCTTTGTCTGAGATTCAACTCCTTCTGTGTGAAAATGTACTTCAAACTCTTATGATCCGTGTACACCTCACAATGGTTTCCAATGAGGAAATGTCTCCATGTTTTCAATGCATGCACTACGGCTGCTAACTCTAAATCATGTGTGGCATAATTCAACTCATGAGGCTTCAGTTGTCTTGAGGCATATGAAACAACTCTCCCTTCCTGCATAAGCACTGCTCCAAGTCCTCGACGTGAAGCGTCGCAATACACTTCATAATCTTTGGTCTGGTCTGGCAAAATCAACACTGGTGAGGTAACCAAGCGTTTCTTCAACTCCTGGAAACTAGCCTCACATTCCTCCGTCCATATGAACTTGGTATCTTTCTTCAACAACTCATTCATAGGCTTCGCAATCTTTGAGAAATTCTCAATAAATCTCCGATAGTATCCTGCGAGTGCAAGAAAACTCTGGATCTCTCCAACTGTTGTTGGGGCATCCAACTTGGTCACGGTATCAACTTTAGTGGGATCAACTGCTATACCTTCTCCAGATATAAAGTGTCCGAGGAATCCTAATTCCTTCAACCAAAACTCACATTTGCTGAACTTGGCATATAATTGATGTTCTCTGAGCTTTCCAAGTACCAAACGCAAATGCTCCTTTTGCTCCTCTTCATTCTTCGAATAAACCAGGATATCATCAATGAACACTATGAAGAACTTATCCAAGAACTCCATAAACACTTTGTTCATCATGTTCATAAAATAGGCAGGTGCGTTAGTCAGACCAAATGACATAACGGTATACTCATACAGCCCATACCTGGTGGTAAAAGCTGTCTTCGGAATATCCTGTTCTCGAATCTTCAACTGGTGGTATCCTGGTCGCAGATCGATCTTGGAAAATACCTTAGCTCCTTGCAATTGATCAAACAGATCGTTGATCATTGGTAGTGGGTACTTGTTTTTGATCGTTACTTCATTCAATCCTCGATAATCAACAACCATCCTTAACGATCCATCTTTCTTCTCCACTAGTAGTACTGGCGATCCCCAAGGCGAAGAACTTGGGCGAATATATCCCTTATCCAGTAACTCCTTAATATGCTTCTTAATTTCCACCAAATCCTTTGCTGGCATCCTATATGGTCTCTTTGATATTGGCCCTGTGCCTGGCAATAGCTCAATCAAAAACTCAATATCTCTATCCGGTGGCATGCCTGGCAACTCCTCTGGAAATACTTCAGGGAAATCCCTTACCACTGGTACTTCCTCCTACACAACTCCTGTTAGGCAATTCACTTGAGTCCTCCTTGGCACATGCCGGGATACATACTTGATCCTTCTCCCTTCTGGGGTGGTAAGCAAAATTGACTTACTCGCACATTCAATATTCCCTTCATACTTTGATGACCAATCCATGCCTAATATCACATCCAATCCTTGGGATTCCAATACTATTAGGTCTGAGGGAAAAACATAGTTACCAATCCTTAATGGTAACCGATCACACCATAGACTAGCCACATACTCTGCTCCAGGCGAGGTTACTAACATGGGTGACCTAAGGGCTTGGGTTGATAGGTTATACTTATCCACAAATCCCCTTGATATGTATGAATGTGATGCACCAGTATCAAAAAGAACTAGTGTAGTAAATTACTTAACCAAAAACTTACTTATTACTGCATCGGGCTGAGCTTCAACCTCCTCCACGCTAACGTGGTTCACCTGTCCCCTGTTGAAAGGGTTCGGCTTCTTCCCAGAACTTCCATTGCCATTTTGGCCTTCAGGACATTCATTAGCATAATGTCTGGTCTTCTGACACTTAAAGCAAGTGACTTGGCTCAGATCCTTCTTGGCTAGGGTTGATGGGTTGGTGCGGTTCTGACCGTTGCTTCCTCCATTGCCATTACCGTTCTTGGTGCCATTGTGATTGTGTGAGCTACCTCCTCCATGGGTATGCTGAAAATGTCCTCCCGGTCTAGGGGTAAAACGTGGCTTCTGCTGAGCTCCTGAATTGTACTTCCCTTGTCCATACTTCCTCTTGCGATTCTCAATTTGCTGCTGCTTCCCTTCAATCATAAGAGCATGATCTACCAACTCCTGGTACTTGTTGAAGGTTGCTACCATCAACTGCATGCTCAACTCATCATTCAGTCCTTCCAGAAACTTCTCCTGCTTTGCTGCATCCGTAGCGACGTCATCTGGGTCATAACATGCTAACTTACTAAAGTCCTCCACATACTGGCCAACTGTCCGACCTCCTTGGTGCAAGTTGCGAAACTCACGCTTCTTCATGGCCATAGCTCCTGCTAAAACATGGGCATTACGAAAAGCCTGCTGAAACTGGTCCCATGTGATAGTGTCGACTGGGAAAGTGGCTGTGAAATTCTCCCACCATGATGCTGCGGGTCCTTCTAACTGATGTGCAGCAAACTTCACCTTCTCCGCATCTGTGCATCCTGCTGTGGTCAACTCCCTAGCTGTCTTGCGGAGCCAATCATCTGCTACTATCGGCTCGGTGCTACTGGAAAACACCGGCGGATTCAGCCTAAGAAAATGGGCTAAGTGGTCAACAGGTGGTGGTGGTGGTGGGTTGTTATTGTTGTTCCCTTGATTCTGATTCTGGACTAGCAACTGCATCAATGTGTTCTGCTGCTGGATCAACAGGGTGAGCTCCGGTGGAAAGGTGAATCCGGGGTCACGTCTCGGAGGCATCTGAGGGTTTTAGAAAAGATGAGATGTAAGAATAGAGGGGGTCTAAACAGAAAACACTACCCATATGCACATGAGGCAAAAGCAAACAATTCACTTCAATCAATCAAACAAGGGCATACAATCGATCTATCTATCGCAAAAGTGCTCGGACTACTATATTTACATGGTGGACTACTACTACTGATGAGGTGGTATACTAGAAATATTCTTCGGTGGCAGACTCCATGATATCTGCTCCAGCTTCATCAACATAGTCATCATCGCTACTATCTGGATCCGAGTCGGTGTCGTCAATGATCATGTAGTCTTCTGGGCTAATCTCCTTGGGTTCTTCGCCTTCCTCTACTGGCGTAGGGCCTCCCATAAATATTCCAATCTTCTTGATCAGGTCGTCATTCTTCTCCACCAATACTTCAATTTCTTCTTCATAATCTTCACGTGTAGCCTTGAGTTCTTCCTCCAGTTCCTTGATTCTTGTCCTAGCTTTCTTCAGATCTATCATGTTGGCGCACATCTGGTTCTCCTGTCGTCGAATGTGCTGGTTTAGCTCCTGGATAAAAGCTGCGATTGATCTATCCTTCCTGGTGCTGATCATCTCCCAGTGCTCATCTCGGCGCCCACAAATCTGGTAGATAGTATCCTTGAGATCCTTGCGGTAGACTTCTCCAATGCGTCCCATGGCGATGTGAGCTGCCATGCTCTTTCCTAGACTCCAAGTTGGTGCATCAAAAGAAAACTCTATGGGCTCAGTTACTGGCATGAACGTCCTTCCTAGAACTTGAACTTGAATCATCCAGCGCTCTTCTTCAGGTAAAGTGGCTTCGTTGGTTCCGGTGAAGCTTGGTACTCCTATATTCAGGTATCTAGTGACTTCCTTCAAGTGACGTCCAAAGGGTGTATCTTCATCCGGTTGCGTGAACTTGTTCCTTGCATCCGCCATCCTAAAGAGTAGAAAAGATGAGAAGTCAGAAGAGAAGAGAATGGATAGTGATCTAGGTCTTTTAGCTTAGTGGTCGTGTCCTACAGTCAGCGTGTGCTATGATACCATCTCTGTAGCGACCAGACCTCAAACAGTCTGATCTCTGTGCAGCGATGTCATCCCTGGATCAGTAATGCTGACACCACATAGTACTCGGAGGATTTATAGCAGAGTAGCAATCACACACTTATTACATCGAGTGTCTCAAAAGAGAACTTATTACAATAAATATGGCTTAAGGCCATCTAAAAACGATAACAGCGGAAGGCTTGGAAGATAAGTGAGTCCATCAACTCCAACGGAATCACTGAGTATAGAACCACGACCTAAAAACTCCTTTATCATCCTCTGAAAATTCTGCAACATTAACGTTGCAGCCCGAAAACGGGTCAGCACATGGAATATGCTGGCAAGGTAACACATAGAGAGTAATGGAATGAAACAGCTATACTATATGCATATTTGGCTGGTGGAAAGCTCTATGGTTACATTTTTGCGTAAAGCCAATTTTTCCCTACTTCAAAGGAATAAAATTTATTTAACTATCATGGTAGTTGTTAAACATTGGGAATGGTTGACAGCATTCTCAATCCCAATTAAGCATCATCATTAAACATAACCGAACAAAATTAATTTAGAGTAACATGTTGAGATTCACATGATAATCCAGGTACTAGATACTCAAGATGTCCATAACCAGGGACACGGCTAATCATGATTATTTTATTACACTCTGCAGAGGTTTGCGCACTTTTCCCCACAAGACTCGATCGCCTCCGTTGGGTTTCTCGAACTACAGGGTGTTTGAGAAGACAGATGACTGAGACATAGTCTTTCAGAAGCGCTAGCACCATATGATCGGGTAGACCGTACCACCTACATCCCCTACATCTGCTAGTCTACCACTGTAAGAGTTCGCACAACTTAGTCAACTATGCTAGAGCCCATAATAGCTTGTGGCTCCACACGGAAGTTTCTAGTATGAATAGTCTCATGATCCCTTTGAGCTTGGGTGGCGGTCCAAAAGAAAACAGGCAAGTCCTGGAATATCCAGGTGCCTCAATCCACCCAGATGTGTGTTTAAGTTGCCACCTTAGATAAACCATTAATTAACAAAACTCACATCTGTCATGGATATCACTCACCCAATCCACGTCTACTAGCATAGCATGGGATAATAAGCAAACGTAGAAGTAACTCCCAAAGGTTTGATAATAAACGGGTAATAGGTTCTACCTCCTCTACTTCCCATCCCACAATTTAATTAGATCCTAACCATGCAATGTGTGAGGATTGATCTAATGCAATAAAACTGGGTAGTAGAAAAGGTATGATCAAAGTGTTACTTGCCTTGCTGATGATCCGGGAAACCTAGCGATTCGAAGTAACATGCGGCGCACTCCGGGTATTCTATCGCAGACAAACAAACAAGCATACAATAAGTACTCATCTAATGCACAGGTAAAACTCAAATAAGAGATCTAACCAGAAGGTTCAACTTAAGAACTCCGGTTGGCAAAAAGAATCAAATCGAATGAAGCAACGAAAGTCAAACGGTGAAAGAAAACAACTTCGTTCTACTAATCTGGATCTAGGGCAAATTTTACAGTAGCAAAAACTGGTTTAAGTTGGTTAAACGGATAGAGGGTTTCGAGACGAAACTCTAGGCGCTTGAATCGCCTGATTCCGATAAACGAGCGAAAAGTTATACTAAAACGAAAATCGGATCAGGAATCATGATCAGAAAAATCGCGGATTTAATCCGAGAAAAAGAAAAACGACGAACGTTCGCTAGAACGAATGAAAGGACGAACGCTCACTATTTAAATAAACCGGAAAAACGATCTATTTAAAAAAACCGAATCTAAAAAAACCGACGGAAAAACCGAACGGTTTTTCGAAAAAAATAAAAAAACGGCACGGATTTCGAGCGGCGGCGAACCTCGGCGAGCGTGCGGCGGCGGCGGTGGAGCGTGGCGCGCGGAGGGCGGCGGTCGGCGGCGAGGGTGGCGCGGCGGCAGCGGCGGCGGCGGCGGTGGGGCGCGGCGGGAGCGGCGGCGGCGGCTGGGGGCTGAGGGCGGCTCGGGCTAGGGTTAGCTCTGGCTGGGCCTCCCCCCGGCTTAAATAGCCTAACGGGCCAGGAGTCTTAGTCGGACACAGCCCTAGGTCGGTTCGGTTTTTTTTTAATATTACGCGCAGAAGAAAAATAAAAAGAAATACTAAACGGACTCCAAAAATTCCGAAATAAATTTTCACGGGCTTCTAAAATCAAGCCTCACAAGGTGAACATTTATTTGGGACATAAATGCAATTTTGAAAAATGCACATTTTTCCTAAATTCGAATAAAACATCGAAAAACTCCGAAATAAAATCTTATTTGATTTTATTATTAAATCCTCAATATTTCTTTATTTTGGGAAAGTCATTTTATTCCCTCTCTCATATTTTTGTAATAGAAATAATTGATGATAAAATAAATAAAATCAAATGATCCTATTCTCAAAATTTGAGAAAACTCAAATATGAAAATAACGAAATCCCCAACTCTCTTCGTGGGTCATTGAGTTGCGTAGAATTTCTAGGATCAACCAAAATGCAAAATAAAATATGATATGCAATGATGATATAATGTATAACATTCCAAATTGAAAATTTAGGATGTTACATGAAGAGAGAAGAACCCATGGAGATCAACAAGGAGGAGGGGGTCAAGAAGTCCATGGAGGACCAAGTTCCGGCAACAGAAGACATCCTTCAACTTGATCACAGTCTTCTTACCCCAACTGAGATCGAAGCTTTCAAGATGATTGAGTTAGCTCGAATACAAAATAAGTATCTCACACGGAAAATATTGTGTTGAAGGAGCATATCATTGCACTCAAAGGCATTATCCGCAAGTTAGAAGACCTCCTACGCTCGATGTGTGACTATCCATCATCAACAACTCCACCTTCTTCACCAACAAAGAAGAACTGAGCATCGGGTATGGGCACTCCCCTTGGCAACTGCCAAGCTTGGGGGAGTGCCCCGGTATCGTATCACCATCACTTTTATCTTTACTGTTTTTCTTAGTTAGATCCTTTTGGTAATATCTTGATATAGTAGAATAAAAGTTCTTAGTATGATCTAGTTGTGAGTTTTGCTTTATGATCCTTCTATGTAATCGAGTCCGTGAGCTATATATAATAAAGATTAGTGTTGAGTCAAGGGCTTGATTATTTTTCCATGATCCTAAGTGAATAAAAGAAAAGAGAAATAAATAAAAAAGGGAAACAAAGAGATCATAAGGATCTTATGGAGAGTAATGAGCTCACATAGAAAGAGTATGATGAATAAAAGTTGTTGAGAGTTGACAAACATAGGTTTGGTCATCGTTGCAATTAATAGGAAGTAATAAAGAAAGAGAAGTCTTCACATATAAATATACTATCTTGGACATCTTTTATGATTGTGAGCACTCATTAAAATATGACATGCTAAAGAGTTGGCGTTGGACAAGGAAGACAACGTAATGGAGTATGTTTTCTTACATCTAAGATAAATTATATTGTCATGGATCATCCAACATGGTTGATCTTGCCTTTCCCTCTCATGCTAGCCAAATTCATCGCACCAAGTAGAGATACTACTTGTGCTTCCAAATACCCTTAAACCAGTTCTGCCAAGAGAGTCCACCATACCTACCTATGGATTGAGTAAGATCCTCCAAGAAAGTTGTCATCGGTGCAAGCAATAAAAATTGCTCTCTAAATATGTATGACTTATTAGTGTGGGAGAAAATAAGCTTTATATGATCGTGTGATATGGAAGAAATAAAAGCGACAGACTGCATAATAAAGGTCCATATCACAAGTGGCAATATAAAGTGACGTTCTTTCGCATTAAGATTTTGTGCATCCAACCATAAAAGCGCATGACAACCTCTGCTTCCCTCTGCGAAGGGCCTATCTTTTACTTTTATCTCCTACCTTGCATAAGAGTCATGGTGATCTTCATCCTTCCTTTTTACATTTTATCATTTGGCAAGCACAGCATGTTGGAAACATCCTGGTATATATGGATAATTGGATGTGAGTTTTCATGAACTATTATTGTTGACATTACCCTTGAGGTAAAACGTTGGGAGGCAAAACTATAAGCCCCTATCTTTCTCTGTGTCCGATAAAAACTCCATACCCATAAGTATTGCATGAGTGTCAGCAATTGTGAAAGACTATATGATAGTTGAGTATGTGGACTTGCTGAAAAGCTCTTATATATTGACTCTTTCCTATGTTATGATAAATTGCAATTGCTCCAATGACCGAGATTATAGTTTGTTAGTTTTCAATGAAGTTTACGATTCATACTTGAAATTGTGATTGAATTATCACTCTAGCATAAGAAATCATATGACAAGAATTATGTAAGTTGCTGTTCTAAGAATGATCATGATGCCCTCATGTCTATATTTTACATTTATCGACACCTCTATCTCTAAACATGTGGACATATTTTTCGATTTCGGCTTTCGCTTGAGGACAAGCGAGGTCTAAGCTTAGGGGAGTTGATACGTCCATTTTGCATCATGCTTTTATATTGATATATATTGCATTATGGGCTATTATATTATGTCACAATACTTATGCCTATTTTCTCTTATTTTACAAGGTTTACATAAAGAGGGAGAATGCCTGCAGCTGGGATTCTGGGCTGGAAAAGGAGCAAATATTAGAGACCTATTCTGCATAGCTCCAAAAGTCCTGGAACTTCACGGAAGACGTTTTCCGAATATATAAAAAATACTGAGCACTAGAAGTTCACCAGGGGGGCCACACCCTGCCCACGAGGGTGGGGGCGCGCCCTACCCCCTGGGCGCGCCCCCTACCTCGTGGGCCCCCTGGTGGCCCCCCGATGGCCATCTTCTGCTATATGGAGTCTTTCGATGAGGAAAAAATCATAAGCCATCTTCTCGGACGAAACTCCGCCGCCACGAGGCAGAACCTTGGCAGAACCAATCTAGGGCTCTGGCGGAGCTGTTCTGCCGGGGAAAGTTCCCTCCGGGAGGGGGAAATCATCGCCATCGTCATCACCAACGCTCCTCTCATCGGGAGAGGGCAATCTCCATCAACATCTTCACCAGCACCATCTCCTCTCAAAACCCTAGTTCATCTCTTGTATCCAATTCTTGTCTCCAAGTCCGGGATTGGTACTAGTAGGTTGCTAGTAGTGTTAATTACTCCTTGTAGTTGATGCTAGTTGGTTTATTTGGTGGAAGATCATATGTTCAGATCCTATATGCATATTAATACCCCTCTGATTATGAACACGAATATGCTTTGTGAGTAGTTACATTTGTTCCTGAGGACATGGAGGAAACTTGCTATTAGTAGTCATGTGATTTGGTCTTCGTTCGATATTTTGATGAGATGTATGTTGTCATCCCTCTAGTGGTGTCATGTGAACGTCGACTACATGAAACTTCGCCATTGTTTGGGCCTAGAGGAAGGCATTGGGGAGTAATAAGTAGATGATGGGTTGCTAGAGTGACAGAAGCTTAAACCCTAGTTTATGTGTTGCTTCGTAAGGGGCTGATTTGGAACCATATGTTTCATGCTATGGTTAGGTTTACCTTAATAATTTTGTTGTAGTTGTGGATGCTTGCAATAGAGGTTAATCATAAGTGGGATGCTTGTCCAAGTAAGGACAATACCCAAGCACCGGTGCACACATATATCAAAGTATCAAAGTATCGAAGGTGAATCTTATGAACGTGATGAAAACTAGCTTGACGATATTCCCATGTGTCCCCGGGAGCGCTTTTCTCTATATAAGAGTTTGTCCAGGCTTGTCCTTTGCTACAAAAAGGATTGGGCCACCTTGCTGCAGGGGCTGAGCAAAGCGGTAACATAGCCAAACAACGGTTTGCTAGGACAAGGTGGGTTAGAGGCTTGGTTCAACAATATGGGAGGCAGGATAAGCAAGTGGTAGGTATCGCAGCATAGGCATAGCAAAAGAGCAAGCAACTAGCAAGCAAAGATAGAAGTGATTTCAAGGGTATGATCATCTTGCCTGAAATCCCGCAAGGAAGAAGAACGAGTCCATGAAGAAGACAAACGGGCGTAGTCGAACGGATCCTCACAAACGTGACGTTACCGGAACCAACCCGAAGAAGCAAACGCCGGAAAGAAGCACACAACATAGTAAACAACCAACACAAGAACATGGTATGATATGCGAGATGCAGTATGCGATGCATATGCATGATTTGACAAGGAATTATTGAACCTGGCCTCAACTTGGAAATCCAAGTGTGCCACTGGAAAGGTGAGATGAAATCGCTTGAAAACGATATAAAGATCACCGGAATCAGAGTTATGGTTTGGAAATGGCGAGCAAATCAAATATGGCCACGTTATGCGATTTACAGCAAGTAGCCAACTAAATGCAACAAGACAAACATGCTACAGCACTCAAACATGGAAACAAAATACATGGCAGGGATCCATTCATGATGCTTAACAAAAGAGGAACACTGATCTACGGCCAATTCATCCATTAAAAGATTCAAACAAGCATGGCAAAAGTGCATTTGGTAAACAGATTTCACACTTGGTGAAATTAACACTTGTCTGGAATCTCAGATCAGGTAGCACACTTTGGAGCATGAAAACTATATACTACAGGACCTGAACATGGCAAAGTAAAGGATCGCATGGAGCTACTCAAAGAGCTTAACAAAAGTAGAGCTCGATTGACTCAATCTAGGGTGCTCCATAAATGCAAACAAAGACATGGATGGATAGAGCACTACAAGATTAACAAAAAATCCTTACTGATCATCCTCAAAAGAGGCACGGATCAGTAGGAAACAACATGAACATATGGCATAACGAGATAAACAGTCCAAGGACTTGGTGGAAATGCTAAGTCCCTGAAATCAACATTAACGAATGCACCACTTTGCAAGCTTGTGCTAGTCACCACACACATCACAAAAATACATGGGTTGCACCTCTGGAAAGATGGCAAAGCATATAACAAAACACATGTAGAGCTCAGGAACATATCATGCCCACAATAATCATGGCAAAAATGAAAAATAGCTAATTGGAGCAGCAGATCTGACAATTATCTCAAATAGCACTCTCCCAACAGCATTTCGGGCATCAAGATGAGCTCAAATGAGAATAATGCAATGAGATGAAATGATGTCCTCTCTGGGGCGAACATTTTGATATGCTATATGCCCGAAACGGAGCTACGGATGCAAAGTTACGATGCGATGAACATGGGCATATGAAACATGGGAAACTCGGGGGCTTAGTAGAAATTGGACCTCCAGATCTAAGGTTCTTGGCACGGATTTCGATGCAGCACGGATCTCACCGGAGAGACTCGCCGGAGAGCGGCCGGAGATGAGGAGGAGGTCGAGGGAGGCCGGGGAAGGAGAGGTCCGGTGAGGTCGGGGCACCGGAGTCCGGCGGGATCGGCAACCCGTGACGGATGCGGCGTGTCGGGGCGGCGCCGGAGCCACGGGACGGCGGGCGGCCCGGCGAGGTCGCCGGCCGGCGCGAGATGAAGACGACGACTAGGACCCGGCGACTTCGAGGCGGGCGACCGCGGGCGGGCGGTGCCCGTGCAGCGGCGGCGGCGGGATGGGCCGCGGGGGCCCGGATCGGGCTCCGAGGGCCGGCGGGCGCGGGGCGGAGTGGGGCGACAGGTGGCGCGCGCGGAGTGGCGGGGAGCGGTGGCGGGGCGACGTGGAAGCTCCGGATAGGTCCGGGTGAGGTGGCGGCGGCGGCGGACATTGTCCGGTGCGGTGGGGGTTTTCGTCCGGCGGCGCGAGGGGAAGAAGCTAGGGTTTGTACCGCGAATATTTCGGAGGGGATCACATATATATAGGTAGAGGGAGCTAGGAGAGTCCAAATGAGGTGCGGTTTTCGGCCACGCGATCGTGATCGAACGACCGAGATGATGGAGGAGGTTTAGGTGGGTTTTGGGCCAAAATGGAGGGGTGTTGGGCTGCAACACACACGAGGCCTTTTCGGTCCCTCGGTTAACCGTTGGAGCATCAAGCGAAGTCCAAATGGTACGAAACTTGACAGGCGGTCTACCGGTAGTAAACCAAGGCCGCTTGGCAAGTCTCGGTCCAATCCGGGAATGTATAATCCCCACACACGAGAAGAAGGTAGAAATGACCACCGGAGGAGAACAGAGCGCCGGAATGCAAAACAGACAACGGGGAAAATGCTCGAATGCATGAGACGAACATGTATGCAAATGAAATGCACATGATGACATGATATGCAATGCATGACACGCAAGCAATGACAAGGCAACAACAGCGAATAACTGGACAACACCTGGCACATCGGTCTCGGGGCTTATTTGGAACACTCCACCACTACGAGAGGATCTCGTCCCGAGATCTACAATGGCACCGGAGGAACAGTGGAAGAGAAAAAGGAGAGGTAAAAACTAAGTTGCTCCTTTGACAAACGAGTGAAAACCAAGAACCTTGAAGAGGTTAAGCCATATCGAGAAAAGAATACAATGGAGATAAATGTAGTTGAAAGCACTCCGGTAGGGAAGCGGAATAAGGAATTAGAAATTCGGACAGCACTTCGGATGAAAAGAGATGAAAGACTTGATAAAATGAAAGAGCTTGAGCAAAGGTTCACAACACTCTGGTTAAGAGGATAAGCATGATAAGGACAAGAAGAAGGTTTGAAGAGAGCAGCAACACAATTCCTCCGGGAGAGAGTAATAGAAGATAGATGATTAAAATAAAGAATGGAGAAGAAAATGCCAACTTCTGTCACAAAGAGTTTGAAAAGGCATCTTTAGGAGAAGGGTCGAACGGAGTTGTTGGAAAACCAACAACGAAAAGAATACATTTGATATGGTCTTATGGAATACATCTCAAATTGTGAGGTGACAGCCTGCCCCTCACGGAAAAAAGAATTGGATTGGTATGAACAAGGAGACGAGAAAATATTTCACCGGGAGGATAAGTGAAGAACTTGGATCATTTATAAGCACCATAAATAGCAACAATCCTTAGGGAAAGTTTTAGGTGAAATATAACCCAAGATAGCTCCAATGACGAGATTGATGGATTTAAAATATCCAAATCTTGACAACATGTGAATCATGAACTCAAATTATCAAGAATGACATAATACCACCTCCAATGATACGGTAGACAGAAATGCACTCCGGATTACAATATGAAGAAAGCTTGAGTTCCTCTGAACAGAATCTTGATGAACACTTCGAGAAGAAATTAAATCCTTGATGAACCATCATGTAGAACCTTCATGAAGAACTCCGGTAAACAAAAGATAACGAAAAGAGAGAGAAGTCGAAAACACAAGGTGAAACCTTGTAAAGATTTTTGATAGGTCTCCGTGATTACATAATTGCGAGAGCTTGGAACTCCGGAAAAGAAAGATGAGCACTTGAAACCAAGAATAAGTATGATGAACCACTCCGGAAAACAGGAATTGAATAAACTCGATGAAACAAGAATAAGAATTACATTATGCGTATCCTTCACCAATTTAAAATTGATGACAAGCCATGGAATTGGCATACTACTTATTCCCGTTGGAAGGATTTAGAGACATATGGCGCAAACTTGAGAAAGTCTTCAACGATCCACCGGTAGAATTTGAAAAGCACGAATGCATAGATATGATACACGAAGGAAGAAAAACTCTTGAACGAACCACCGTAAGAATTGAAAAAGAATGATTACAACATGAAGAAACACCGGGAAGAATTAGCAATTAAACGAAGATGCTTGAGAGAATTTAGATCCATGAGAACGAAGAGATTATGAGCTGATTAGAGAATCCTTGATTTAGACACCAGTATGATTTAGAGTATGAAAGCTGAAAGATGGAATGAATAAATCTTAGATGATGGGCTCCGGATAATTAAACTAAACAGAATCTTGAATTGCTCCAGGTAGGTGAAAAGAATTCTCACGATCAAAACAATTACGAGAGGATGGCAACAAGCTAGAATCACGAATCTTGAAGAGAATGGAGCAAGGTTGAAAGAAGAATCTTCTTCGGTCATCCAAACTGAGAATGACGACGAGAAATACCATCATGACTTATTTAGGCACTCCGGAAGAATCAAAACGAAGAGGTTGAGCCAACGATGAAAAGAATTTGAAAGAACTTGGAGAAAAACATATGACAGATGATGAATCATTCTTACGTCAAATTTGAAATGAATTTAGGATAGCTCCGGGAAAATAAGAAGAGTCAGGTAAGATCCTGGGAGAAGACCTGTGGGTTAGGGCCCACTCAAAAGATACACCGTTGAAATGATTAAAGGAGAGATTGCACCGGTTGAATTAAAAGGCTTGAATGAGATAACATCCTCAAAATAGCTTGAACGGATTAAGAGTGGAAACACAAATCTTCTGAGATATCTTTAGCACTCCGGAACAAATGAATAGCGAGAGGTGAATGATAAAGAGGTGCACCGGTAAGAAAAGGTATTTGAAACGAGGAAAAAGGATATGATCCACAAAGCTTGACTTGAAACCACCGGAGAAGACAAGAACGAATAATGGTGAACTAGAAGAACACCTTCAAGGGAACCACTGGGTAAGAATAATGATAGAAAAGAATGGAGAGACTTCACATCAATAAGATGGATACTCGATTAAGAGATCTGAATCCTTGGAGAAAAACAAAGGGAGGGAGGGTGGGGAAAACAAAGACAATTTGGAATGGATGAAACGAACACCGTTGAGAAGAACTGATACTTGATCTTGCGGTTGTTGAAATGATCGAATCCACTTGAAGAGAAACACGCTGGTTGAAAAGGATTGACATGAAAAACTCAATTATCATGAAGGATTAGTATTCACATGAGAACACCGCTTAGGAAAGGTATGGAATCAACATTTGACTTCGAAGCAACTCGAATACCACAACTCAAAACAAAAACAAAGGATTGGCTTGCAAAATAAGCCAGAACAAACATATGATAGAGATTTCGTCCGAAGTTTTCGTGGTGGGGCCTACACGGGCTCGATCGTACAGCACCATCATGTACAAGGCAGTGCACATGACATACGAAGCGTCCCCGAGTCGGCATAGCCAAGGACTCCTTAAGACACAACGAGACCACTGTAAAACCAACCGTGAATAGGCGGACCACTAGACGTCGAACCCCAATTTCATATCATATATCCGTCGGAAAGATATCCTAAGAGCTACTTGAATTCCCACTTATAAACTCCCGAAACTTTCCGGTTATGCAATCAGGTGTTGGGGATACAGGGGAAGCATAATATCTCACCCAAACTAGCAAATCCTACATCCAGCTGTATCCATCCTTCAACACATAACCAAGAAACCTTCGGAAATCGTCTACCTCAACCTTCGAAAAGCATCCG